>NC_041010.1:32669150-32969150 GCF_004193775.1 Glycine soja
ACAATTTGGTAATCGATTACCAGAGAGTAAAAACTCTTTGGTAAACATGTTTTGAGAAAAATCCATGTGCTACTCAGTTTTTGAAAAAACCTTTTCATACTTATCTTAATTAAGTCTTTTCTTGATTCTTGAATCTTGAATCTTGAATCTTGTTCTTGATTATTCTTGATTCTTGATTCTTGAAAACTTGAAACTTGAAACTTCTATTGAATTTTTCTCTTGATTCTTGAATTCTTTGGCATCATCAAAATAACCTTTGAAGGCATTGCTTCCACAAAGCATACCTTGATACCATGCTAAGTAGTTTCTTGTATAAGGTAACTTTAAAAACATGTCCAACCACATGTGTACTTGTCTCTAAAGATGCCTTAATTTCAGTGTGTTGTAGTGTGATCATGTTGTTCATGGCTTCCCAAACACTACTTATGTCTCTAAGGCTATTATGTAGTAGTCTTTTTAAGGCCCAATGAGCAGACTCAATCCTACATATGAAATTCAAAAACAACTAAACAAAGACAATTCATTTTATCTATTTATTCATAAACCCTAACAACAACAAAATTTACAATTTTCATACCTGTTAATTGTTGTGTTTCCTAAATGCATCACCTTATTCATTCAAGCTTTAACAAATATTTCTTTATGGGGAATCAACCATGTTTGCTTGACATAGTCAACAAACATTGGCCATGGTGAGCAAGCAATTTCAAACTTCATAAGGCACTCATTGAAGTTTTGCTGGGAAGGACAATCCACCAAACTCCCCTCGGCTTCCATGACACAATCCCATGCATTTTTTTGACTAGCCATTGTTTTACACTTTGCCTTCACATTTTTATCAATATGAAACCGACACAACAAATTGGTAGACTCAAGGAATACAGTTTTCATTGCATTTATCAATGTTAGATCTCTATCGGTAACAATAACTCCAAGGAGTGAATCACGTCTGAGAAAAATACCTCAAAATTGTTCTACAACTCAAACAACATTATTTAGGCATTTTTCCTTCAAATAGGAAAAAGCAACAAAGAATGTCATTCCTGTTGGTGTCACACCAACAATGTCAAATAACGACAGCCTGTACCTGTTTATTTTGTAGGTATTATCTATCAAAAATGTTGGATCGAGTGACCTCAGAATAATTAAGAAGGGGGGGTTGAATTAATTATTCCTAAACCTTTACTAATTAAAAAATTACTCTTCTAAGGCTTTTACTAAATTGTTAAGAGAATGAGGAGTAGAAAAGAAACTTAACAGAATGTAAAAGCAGAAATTAAATGCACAGCGGAAAGTAAAAGAGTAGGGAAGAAGGAGACAAATACACAAGAGTTTTTATACTGGTTCGACAACAACCCGTGCCTACATCCAGTCCCCAAGCGACCTGCGGTCCTTGAGATTTCTTTCAACCTTGTAAAAATCCATTTACAAGCAAAGATCCACAAGGGATGTACCCTCCCTTGTTCTCTTTGAACCTAGTGAATGTACCCTCCACTAGAACTGATCCATAAGAGATGTACCCTCTCTTGTTCTCAGTCAAACCCAAGTAGATGTACCCTCTACTTGTACCACAAAGGATGTACCCTCCAATGTGTTAAGACAAAGATCTCAGGCTGTTAAACCTTTGATACTTTGTGAATGGGGATACAAAAGAATTCTCAGGCGGTTAGTCCTTTGAATACTTTTGTATTAGGGAATGGGAAGAATCAAAAGAATTCTCAGACTGTGTCATTTTGAATTCTTTGACAAGGGAGAAGAGAGACACAAAAGAATTCGGGCGGTTAGTCCTTTGTTCTTTTGGAAAAGGGAGAAGAGAGACACAAAAAGAATTCAGGCGGTTAGTACTTGGCGAATTCTTTTTGGCAGAGGGAGAAGGGAATGAAAAAGATGAATAGCACAAGTTTTCAAGGTTTAGAAAAACCAGAAAACTTTGGAAAGCTTTTGGCAAAAGGAAGAAGAAGAAGAAGTTCAAAGAGACTCAGAAATCAATGTGGAAAAGTAAAGTCTGAAAGAATGAATTGATTTAAATGCAAAACAAAGTCTTGCTTTTATAGACTCTTCATGTCTGGTCAAGACAACCATTTAGAAGAGTTATAACTTTTAGAAAAACTTAAAACCAATTTGAAAAAGTCAAAAACCTTTTGAAGAGTTACATCTTTTGATTTATTCAGAAATAGTCACTGGTAATCGATTACCAAATTGGTGTAATTGATTACACAAAACTTTTGTGTGAAAGGATGTGACTTTTCACATTTGAATTTGAATTTCAACGTTCAAAGGCACTGGTAATCGATTACCAAATCATTGTAATCGATTACAACTTTTTGAAAATAATTGGAACGTTGTAAATTCAATTTGAAAACTTTTTCAAAACAATTTTGCTACTGGTAATCGATTACAACAATCTGGTAATCGATTACCAGAGAGTAAAAACTCTTTGGTAAAGGGTTTTGTCAAAAACTCATGTGCTATTCAAAGTTTTAAAAAACTTTTTAATACTTATCTTGATTGAGTCTTCTCTTCATTCTTGAATCTTGAGTCTTGAGTCTTGAATCTTGATCTTGATTCTTGAGATCTTGAACCTTGAATCTTGATTCTTGTCTCTAGACTTTCTTCTTGAGTCTTGAATTCTTCTTGATTCTTATCTTGAACTCTTGAATTGTTCTTGATTGATCTTTGAGCTTTTTGTCATCACCTTTGTCGTCATCTTTTGTTATCATCATTGTTATCATCAAAACACCTTTGAATCACCTTTGATTCACCATGAAGCTTTGCTTCTACAAAAAATACCAAATTACAGGCATTGGATAATTTTAGTGCATCAGGATGACCCCAAAAAATATCATGTATAACATTTTCATCCTTCAATCTATGTCAATAAATATATTGATCCCGTTCAAGATGCTTCATTAGTTGTTGCATTTCAGTATTACCACCTCTAATGGAAAAATGGTATGAATTTCTTGCATTGTATACTTGCTTGATTGTTGTATAACTATTGACATTGTACTCCTTCAACGTGAGAAGAATATTTCTTAGTTTCACCATTGACTTTGTCATATCAGCAATAATAATCTTCTGATCCTTAGTCAATCGACCAACATATGGATGCCCAACTAACGACTTGGCCAATTCATGATTGTGACTCCCACACATTAACTTCACCATCCATCATTCGCCTCCAACCACTGGTTTCGCACGCAGCTTAAAGGGACACCCACATTTTCTACTCCTAGTAACTGTTGTTACTAAATCTTTCTTCCTTGCCCTATACTGACCACTCCTTTCACAACCAATTAAAACAAATAAGGTCTTTCCTCTAATATCAGTATTTGTGTCTGACCTCATAATCACTGTCACAAAACTAATTTCATAAGCAACAAATCGAACCCAATGCAAAACATCATCACGACTAGCAAACACCTATAATGCAATTCATACATCTTTAGTCTTCAAGGGACATTCATTTACTTACTTTAACAACAAAAAATCATATTAATACCGAAGAAGTATTGAAGGCATCAAAACAATCAATATGTTCTTCATTTACACCAGCGTCGTCTTTATTTTGTTCATTCATATGAACTTCTTCAGACATTATACTATCATGCATATACCAATCTTCGTCCATCTTAACAAAACATTGAAAAATTTCAATCACAAACAAACAACCCCTAACCACACCATACATATACTATCAACAAAATTTTTTTAGTGTATTTAATAACATAATACATTAGAATTGATAACCACATATATTTAAAAACCAACAAAATCAAGTTTTTGTACTTAAAATTAATAACTATATAATACATTAAAAGTGATAGCCATATATATTAAAAATACTAATATTTTTGTACTTAATTGTAATTCAGAAAATTATAAGCACTAAAAAAATTAAGTTTAAAATAAAAACAAATCAAATAAATTGTAACTTTAAATTATTTTAAAATAAATATCACTTCCAAACTATAAAAACAAAAACTTATAAATGAATTATGAAATTATACCAGTTTAAAAATATTTTAAATAATAATAATTATTATCAATCCGTAAGTTGTATACACAAAAAAATTCTAGATCCAACAAAAGTTCTAGCTTACCTTCGCCAGCCACACCAACCACCACCACAATCACCACTTGTCGACGTTAGCACCGTAACACTTATAGCTCGACCAAAGCGGATACAAAGCACCTCTCTTCTCACGAGAATGATTGAAAACGCTGGAAAAAAAAACATAATGAATGAGTGAAGAATGTAAAAGGAAGAAGAAAAAGAAGTATTAGGCGTATTTTGGGAATATCATAAAATTGTTGAGTACACAAGCAGAATAGAATACCGAGTGCACAAAGGAAAAGTCGAACTTTTATTTATTTATTACTACTATTATTATTATATCGGTTTTGACTTACATAACTGAATATGGTTTCCTCTTAAAAAAGTTTAAAAATTAATTATTGATGAGAAAATTAAAAATTAGTATTATAGACATTATAATAAACCATAAATTCATTAAATTACATTTTTAGTTAATTTTATAAATTTTTGAAAATTTTCATTAATATCATAATTTAAATATTTAACTAATACAATAATAAATTTACATTTTAATTTTTATCATTTTTTTAAAGTAAAATTTTAAACTCTAATATATATATATATATATATATATATATATATATATATATATATATATATATATATATATCAGTGAAACCCACTTTTATAAATCAAGAAAATTATGAACTCAAACCCAAACAAACACAATTTTATTATAAATTTTCTAACAACATTGTTTCCAATTCTGACATATAAAGAAAAAACAAATCAGTTTTCTTTCTTCGAAATAAGGACAGTATTGAACAACTATCCATGAATTTAAATTTATTCTCATTCCTTTCTTATGAAATTAAATTTATATTTTCTCTAAAAAAATCTCGCTTTCTTCTGTGTAGTTTTTAATTAATTTCTATATAATTAATTATCTAAGAGTGTATCATTTTTACATAAATATGATATCATGGTTACTTTCACTAAGTTTAATCCAAAAAAAAAATCTTACTTTCATGCATGTGTGCGTTGATTTTTTTAATTTTCTATTTTATTAATCATAGAGAAGTGCATTAATGTTACTTAGATCCGATACATGAATGTTCACTTCATTAATTCGTGCATAATGGAGATAACTTTCTTTGAAATAAAATCCAACAACAACGAATATTAATTAATATCTTTAAAATACTCTATGTATAATTAAATAATATTTTTTTATTATATTATTCAATACTATCATTAATGTCTCGTAAAATTGTTATACATAAGTTTTTTATTTATACATATTTTTATTAATATTTTAAGACAACCATAACAAATATCCAAAGACTATATAGATCTAGAGGCCGCAATAATGCTTTTAGACAATAGGGAGATAGTGCCTTCCCCAGTTTCTTTCTCTACTTCTCGTAAGAAGAAGTTCGTGCATTTAGCCATATATTATATATGCCTACCCTGGTTGTCACACTCTTATCTGTATTGTTCCTTAATTCTTCGTACCATATATATTTAACCCTGCAAACCAAACCAAACCATTGTGGTCAATAATGTTGCAAGAACCAAAATTCTATTTTAAGTTTCGTGCAAGAATCAAAGTTCAACTCGATTCTTGTCTTTTATATTCAAAATATAATATAGTATATGCAAGTCTCTCGAGACAATGTTATGTTTTTTTTTTTTTTATTGTCCAAAGCTTGGAACAATCAAATTTTAATTATCCAATGCTTCCTATTTTGCTATTATTAGTCTTACTCAATGAGTCAATACTTTATCACTTTATGCTTGTTTTTAAAATATTCAAATTTCTAGTCAGTTTCATCCACAAACTATATATGCGTTGCTTTTGGTAAACTCGAGCTTGACATAATACAAGAATCTAAAAAGATCATAAAAAGAAAGATAAGAATATAGACTCGAGCAAGTGTTCTATAAAACTGCTTTTGATGACAATTGTCCTTTTTTTTCTCATGGTTTGATAATCAATGTAGTATCGTCGTACATATACTTACAAATATTGAAAAGAAAATGAAACAATGGCAAAAAAAGGAGAAAAAAGTGTTTTCAGAAAGACGAAAATGCTACCAAAAATGGTTTTAGGGTCGTGTTAGCTGCTAGGCAAGTTAGCGGTCACCTTAGGCCTCATATTTTTTTTCTTTCAATTATTAGTATATACTTTATATAACTATAATAACTATTGTTTTCGGCATTAATTATTATTGGCCGTAGATTTAGTCCTAGTATAATTTTTTTAGAGAATTTACCCTTAGTATAATATACATAATTGTAAATTCAATTAAATTAACTGTCATGATTGACTACTACTTATTCATGTAAGATAATATTGTGATTATTTCAATACCAAAATTAATTGAGAAAATCAAAAAGCTATTTTAATGTACCTATAAAATTGCAATACCTATAAAATTTCAATCGATTGAATACAATTAATTTTATTTGTTTCTAGTTTTGTAAAATCATTCTGCAATCAAAAGATATTTTAATATGTCTATAAAATTAAAAGCTTTTTTTCATTTTCTTATTTTTTTGTTTTCTTTGAAAATTTATTTTATTTAAATACTTTATTATTTCCTTTTATTTTATTATGTTATATTTTGTAAGTGATAGAAAATGTCATATAAAAATTATGAATTTGGTTTTAAAAAATAAAGAAATTTTTTTAAAAAATTGAGTCAATCTTAATAAATTTGTTACTATTTGTAAAAAGATACAAAAATTAGTTTAATCAATGAAAAGATGATAAATGAATTACATCTAAATAATATTTAATATACTAATATTCCTGAAAAGTTTGTAAAATTAGAATATTAATATAAAAAAATAGTAATTTATATTATATTTCTATAAAAAAATTGTCTAAGGTCTCTAGAAACTGCCGTGAATGGTTTTTAAGATAAAAAAAAATTGTCAAGAGCTTGACACTTGGCTGGGGAGGACTTTTATTTTATAAAACGATTAATTAATTATTAATTATTATTTGATTTATCCAATACGTAGACAAGTGTCGTAATCATATATATATATATATATATATATATATATATATATATATATATATATATATATATAAATCCATTTTCCTTCTCCATTGATAACATGATAAATTTATGAAAAAAAATATAATGATTTTGTTAAGCTCAATTTTTTCTTGTAGATTTGCAAGGGACTTTTTCTAGCTTTTAAAAATATTAAATAAATATTATCGAAAAATGCCAAATAAATATTTGAATATAATTTTCCCTATAAAACAAACCTTCCCCAGATAAAATATTTGTAGGGAAAACTAATAAATGGATATGGGGCCTACATTTGAAGAAAGAAGTTTGCAACTTGCAGCTTGCAAGAAAATCCTTCGTACTACACTACTACTCGTGACTCCTCCAAGTTTCTCGTCAAATATGTTAAAAAAAAGAGTTTAATTTAATAGCTCAAGTTGCTTTTACGGAGAATTCAATAATCATTAACTATTAATCAATTTAATCACTTACGTTATAAAAATATTTTGATGATGATTAACTTTAGTAATTAATTGATAGTTTTAAATTAAATATGAAAATACCTTGGGGATCGTTATGTGTTGAACTCCACATGTGTTCAGAATGGCTATGCATATATTGGCCGTAGTGGAATACTTACCCTGCCATGCTATCCTAATTAATAGTTACCAACAATATTTATTAATTTTTTTTACTGCTATTTAGATTAGTTGAGAGTGTCTTAATTAATTTGGTGAACTTATTATTGTATGGGGAGGCATGCGATCATAGTATTAGTTTTACGTCAATTGTGGACATGTATTAATTCCTAATTATGCCATCAATATAATCCTTCATTTAATAGTCTAAATTCCATGGTGACAATTGCGTTTGGCTTATTAAGCCCACATGCGTTAGATAATAATTGCATCAATAGTGTTTATAAATGTTTAAAACATGTATATATGTATGTTAATCACTTATAGATTAAATGTTCATGGACCACTATGAGGATACCAAGGTTAAGATATAATAGCTGTTGATTCAAAGGATCCGATCATTTTTCTCTATTTGCTCAGTAATGTGCTATTGACATCAATCTAAATCTTTTAGATTTTCGCTGGGGCTACTATATAGCAGGCTAGGGGACCATCCTGTTAGACGAATGGTCATAGTTTTGGAGGACAATAGAGGTAGCTTTGTTTTGACTATCCTAACATGTCCTTAGATAACTCCCTTTTGTTTCTTCAAAGCTCATGTACTTTTGCAATGACTTGGAAACTAGAAGCATTTTTGGAGGCATCATGCCAAGAATTACTTGGGTTTTTAATCTTTCGAGATGGCCATAAACAATTTAGGACTTGACATAGCCGTGTTTAGGAACTTTATGAAAGCAAAAACACATTGTAAATTTTTTAATAAAGTATAATCATCGTATAACATTAATTTTCAATTTTAATTTTTTGATACATTTTCAATTTTAATGTCATAATTTGAATTTTATAAAAGAACGGTGCAATTGATTAACAATTAATTAATAGTAGTATTAAATTGTAATCGCAATTAATAATAAACGAAAAATACGCGCAAAATACTGTAGAGACTGCTGGCCACACAGATTTGACTGAAAACCCTGAAGCTTCACCACACGACGTGTGTCTTCGCTTCATACGATCCCTCTCTTTTTCATTCCACGTATCCAACTCACTTCCTTCCTTCCTTCCTAGATACCACCGCCACCCACGTCCCTCTATCATTCCCTATAAATACGCAACACAACACTCCATTTCTCCAATCACAACTCACCACACAATTCACAACCTTCAAACATATTTATAAGAATAACACCAATGGATACTCCAATGACCCTCACGGGCTTGCTCCGCGACGTCGCCGCCAAATTCCCTTCCCGCCGCGCCATCTCCGTCGCCGGAAAATTCGACCTCACCCACTCCCGCCTCCATCAACTGGTTGAATCCGCCGCCGCCCGCTTAGTCGCCGCCGGAATCAAACCCGGCGACGTCATCGCTCTCACCTTCCCCAATACCGTCGAGGTAATTCTTTTCTCAAACCCTAATTTCCTAATCACGTGATTCATGGATGAATCACCACGTCATTAGGACCATACATGGTTTTGAAGTGCGATTCCAACCGGCGTGAGTAAACAAATCTTTATATCGCGGTTGGAATTACGGTGAATCAAAATATCTTTAAGCTGCGGTAATAATTATTACATAGAATCATATAATAAATTTTCGTACGTTAGAAAATAAGGTAGAGTAACCTTTTTTTTTTTTTTCTGTTTCATTGCAGTTTGTTGTCTTGTTTCTAGCCGTCATTCGAGTGCGCGCCACAGCCGCGCCGTTAAACGCGGCTTACACAGCCGAAGAGTTTGAGTTTTACTTGTCCGACTCCGAGTCCAAGCTTCTTCTAACATCAGCAGAAGGAAACAACTCAGCTCAAGCCGCAGCTTCAAAACTCAACATCCTTCACAGCACAGCTTCAATAACCCAAGCCGAAGACAAAGAAGCCGAGCTGAGCCTCTCATTAAGCCACTCCGAGTCAGAGTCAATTAACTCGGTTGAGTCACTCGGAAACGATCCAGATGACGTGGCGCTTTTCCTTCACACCTCCGGCACCACGAGCCGACCCAAGGGAGTGCCTTTGACGCAACACAACCTGTTCTCTTCCGTGAACAACATTAAATCGGTGTACCGACTCACTGAGTCCGACTCGACGGTGATCGTTCTTCCTTTATTCCACGTGCACGGTTTGATCGCGGGGCTCCTGAGTTCGCTCGGCACCGGGGCGGCGGTGGCGCTGCCGGCGGCGGGGAGATTCTCCGCCTCGTCATTCTGGAAGGACATGATTAAATACAGCGCCACGTGGTACACAGCGGTTCCTACAATACACCAGATCATACTGGACCGCCACTCGAACAGCCCCGAACCGGTTTACCCGCGCCTCCGGTTCATTCGAAGCTGCAGCGCGTCGCTCGCACCGGCTATTCTGGGTAAACTTGAGGAGGCCTTCGGTGCGCCAGTGCTGGAGGCTTACGCGATGACGGAAGCGTCGCATTTGATGGCTTCGAACCCTTTGCCGCAAGATGGGCCCCACAAGGCCGGGTCGGTTGGGAAACCCGTGGGTCAAGAAATGGTTATATTGGACGAAACGGGTCGGGTTCAAGATGCTGAAGTTAGTGGAGAGGTTTGCATTAGGGGTCCTAATGTTACGAAGGGATATAAAAATAACGTGGATGCCAATACGGCGGCGTTTTTGTTTGGTTGGTTTCACACCGGTGATGTTGGGTACTTGGATTCTGATGGGTATTTGCATCTCGTGGGTCGGATCAAGGAGCTCATCAACCGAGGAGGTACATTAATTGTTATTATTTATTATTCAAAAACTGATTAATTATAAAGGATATCGAAAGTAGTAAAATGTTGTTTTGCTTTGAATTTGGTATTTTTCTGAAATTGATAAAAAAAAAGGAAAATGTTAACTAATATCCTTAACATATTGATTAAGAAATTAAAAATAATTTTTTTAATTGTAATGTGCAAAATTATATTATACATAATTTTTTTTAATACTTTCTCATGTATGATCTCCGCACTAAATATTTTTTTATTTTAATTTCTTTGTCAATGCCACAATAATACTTGTTAACGACACTCAAAAGAATACGACACTCGTATGTGGTTTAAGAAATGCGAATATTCTAAAGTGAGGAAAACTATGTGGTTTTATAATTCGGTGCATTGACTAATTTTAAGGAAAAAAGTTAGGGTTGAATTCAGCTTAACCGTTGATTTTGGTCGTTGTGTACTTTTATTATCAAGATGCTTTTGAATGTCTTTCTTAAAATGTTGTTTGTTGCTCGTGAGTCATTGTTGACGTGGGTTTCTTTCTTGCTGTTTAATTGGTAGGCTAGCGTAGCTCAAGAAACTTGTTAATATTTGCGCGTTTGATTTATTGCAAATTATGTATGAAAATTAGTATATTTCTTAGATAAAACAACTTACTAGTTGCTTGAAACAGTGGTGACGCCAACGTTAATTATCACTCTTAAAATATTCACAAGGCGTTGATAGATGTTGGTCAAAGTTGTTTTTTTGGTTTGGTATATTACCAACTGCCATTTAGAAAGTTATGAGTTGTCAAGAGTGTGATAGTGATATTAGATTTTGATTTGGTAGTTATATCTGGAAGGGAGTAGACGTAAAGTATGGAATTAACTAGTATTAACCATCCATATCATGACACGAGGTTTATACTAGGTGAAAGGTAGAAATATAAAAAAATAATTAAATTTTATTTCCATTCATTTAGTACAATAAAATGGAAAAGAAATAAAATTTGTTTTTGTAGTTTACTTAAAACAGTTTCCATCATATCTGTATATGTTTCACTTTCAGAATATTTTAATGAATTCCTTGATGCATGTTCACTCAAACTGTTCATGAAGGGCGTTTTTGTTTATTTTAGGAGAAAAGATATCACCAATAGAAGTGGATGCTGTCCTTCTTTCACACCCAGACATTGCTCAGGCAGTTGCTTTTGGAGTGCCTGATCCAAAGTATGGGGAGGAGGTATGTCTTTTTCTCAATTATTTCTGGCTTTTGCATAATGTATACATTTATGTGTTTTTCCTAAAATAAACGACAACAATACAACTACAATTTTGGCCATAATTTTTTTTATGGGTGTTATATATCCATAAAAATATTTATAATTATATTATTTATATAATACTATTTTTTTCTATATTTCTTGGTCCTTATCTCATCACTCATAATTTCTTTTTTTTTTTTCCTTCTCATTTCTCTTCATTATACAAACACAATTTCTCCATACTACATAATATTCACCAAAATGTGTTTATGATCATTCTTATTCAATTAAATTTTATATAATTTTTCAATGTTATTAGTTTTATTAACAAAGAAGAAAATTACATCTTAAATAAAAATAATTTAAACAAGAGTGAGAATATGTGAGTACGTTATTTATATATATACTGTTCATCACGTAACTCTCCACTGGATCTCAACAACCGTGTCATAAGAAAGGTCATGTCTCAAAGAATAAACTGGCCTACTGTTTTCGTATTATTTATGGCATATCAGATGACACTTCAATTATTTTTCATTGGTTGCTAATGAATTACAATCACTCAAAAAGTGAGGCCCTACAATCATAATAATATGTACCTGAAAGCCAAAACCGAACGGAGGATTTCTGTGGCATTTAATTCTTATCACTTTCTGCCCTCAAATGTCACACTCTAATCATGCACCAACATTTTGTGGCGTACAAGAAAACTCTTGTATTTGAGAGCAGTCCATTTTTATTTGAACATCTTTTGACAAATGGAACTAGCTTTTCATTACCATGTGACAAAAAATTACTTTCCTACCATTAATTTCCCTGAAAGGTAAAATTATCCAAATCTGGAAAGCGTTTCGTGTAATCTTGGCTATCCATGACTAACTAATTTCTGAAACGGTTCAGCTACTTCATAACCTTTTGATGTCATTCTCCCCAACAAAAACAACTTGTTTGCAACACCTTGCTTGCTTTCTAACGCACTTGGTGACCTTCCCTGCTTGTGAGATAAATTGTTATGACCTTCATAGTTTTTCAATATTATGGAAATTTCCTTATAAGTTTCAATATTTCATAATATTCATAATTAGTTCATAGAGCTCAAAAGATGCGTATATGACCTTTTTTTCTTGTTTGTACTAGGAGAGGAATAAATGAAAAGATTTCAGAAATTTGTGGATTGCTATATATATGCTCAAATGATGTGTCTATTAGTTCTTTTAAATTTGTATTGATCATATTTCTGTACCTTTTAATAGATATACTGTGCTGTAATCCCAAGAGAAGGATCAGACATTGATGATGCAGAGTTGCTAAGATATTGCAAGAAGAATCTTGCATCTTTCAAAGTCCCCAAAAAGGTCTTCATTACCGATTCTTTGCCCAAGACTGCCACCGGAAAGATTTTGCGTCGTCTTGTGGCAGAACACTTTGTCTCTCAAATTTGAGCAACTCAAGTCCTACATTTGAAGACTCTATACCTGGCCATACATAGTTGGAGTCCACACACCATAAATTTCAACAGTAGTTTGGCAACTTGGCATTTAGGAGGAGGATATTTCTGCAAATGGTCTTTCATACAGGATACAGTATATTGTAGTTTTCAATGATTCATGTGAAATGTTCACAGTGTAATGTTTTCAAGGTTTTAAAGATCTTAAATAATTTCTCAATCCTTTTTTTGTCTACATTTCTAGCTTCATGAATCATGGGATGGGGAAACTAAAATTTTATCGTAAAAAACTACAACTAGAACGGCAAAGCATGAAAGGGGATGAAGTGAAGGTAAAGTTAAGATTTAGACAGGTAATCAGGTATGCTAATGGCATCAGTTCCAATTGGAAAGTAGAATAGGTAGTGACATTTGTGAATTTCCATGTGCATTTCTTTAAAATAGTGAAAGGATTTTGTTTTCCGAAAAGCTTAAAAAAATACACACTAAAATTTGACATGATAAAAAAATACACAATACTAGTAGCAAACAACCATGTCATGCTTATGTTAGTAATTTTGGATCATATATATATATATATATATATATATATATATATATATATATATATATATATATATATATATATATATATATATATATATATATCACATAATTGAATAAGTTAGGATCATCATATAATTAGTCAGAACATTGTCTAATCAATATAAAAGTATGGCTAAAGGCATATATGTCATGAAAGGATAATTGTGTAGACATCAGTGATATTATAATTTGATGAGAGACCAAATTATAATTATCAAATTTGGGGTAACTGATGACAGTTATCAAAATATAAAGGAGGGTTATGGTCCTCATCTGTAGAGAGCAGCCCAACCCCTATGGTTTCTGTTTATCCCGTCCGTCAAAAGAGGAAGAAAATTCAAAAAGAAAGAAAGAATAACTCTCTACAATTGGAAGGTCATAAAACCAATTTTTCTGATCAACCTTTCATCATCATCATTCCAACAAATTCAGAAGAAAAGAATGACTCTCTACAGTAGAAAGGTCATAACATCAATTTTTCTGATCAACCTTTCATCATCATCATTTCATTATGACTAATCCAGCTATGCTTCCGCATCTAATTTTGATCATGATTTTGAGTATGTGAACACAAAGGGGTTCTATTCATCTATGTAGAGTAATTTCTCTCTACATGAATAGAAAGCATGTGGTTAGGATTGATGATTTTCTATTAGAATGAAATTAGGCTAATTGATTGAATCCCTATATTTGGAATTAAATCCCAACCTTTGGTATCAGAGCCACCCATACTTGATTCATGTACTATGTTTGGACAACATACACACATTAGATATAATCTTTTGAGGAAACAAATTAGATTATCACATTAGTGTGGAATGAACAATGATATAAAGGGTGATTGATAACATCAAATTAATATAACAATTGTAACACATGTAGAGTAACAATACGATGCACGACATAACACAATTTGATGTGTTAATGGATTATGCATTTTATGAGTACCATGCATCATTTATGTGTTTGTTGTTACTTTTAGAGGCTACTGCGCTATATTAAAATAATAATCATGGGCTTCTAAAATTTAAAATAAATAAATAAAGTTAAAATAATTTACTCAAGAAACATTTTAATTTTGGATTTGGTGCATTAATGTTCAAAATTCAGTTATGGTATATCATATTAATTATTTAGCATTTAAATGAGCTAATTGAATCAAGATATCACCATGGGATATACCATTATTTAAATGCATTGATGACTGTCATGTGAGCGTATTATTTATTTTGATCTTTTCCGTTGTTGCTTCTATATTTGCTAACCTGAATTCGATTTTGGTTCTTAATGGTACAAATTTTAAGGACTGGAAAGAGAACATGCAAATTGTTCTTGCCTGCATGAATCTAGACCTTGCATTAAGGATTGAGAAACCCCCTTCTCCTACGGATTCCAGTATCTCTGAACAGAGGAAACTTCATGAGAAGTGGAATCACTCAAATCGCATGTGTCTTATGATCATTAAGCGTGACATTCCTGAGGTCTTTTGGGGTACGATTTTAGATGATATAACTAGTGCCAAAGAATTCCTTGCTGAAATTGAAAAGGGTTTTGCAAATAACATTAAGGCGGAAACAAGTACTCTCCTCCAGAACTTGATTTCCATGAAGTATCAAGGAAAAGGAAATGTCAGGGAATACATTATGGGAATGTCAAATAAATGCTTCAAAATTAAGGGCACTAAAGTTATCAGAAGACTTGCTTATTCATTTAGTGCTGATTTCTCTACCTTCACAGTTTAGTCAGTTTAAGATATCTTATAATTGTCAGAAGGAGGAATGGTCTCTTAATGAGCTCATTTCATACCATGTGCAAGAAGAGAAAAGGTTGAAGTAAGAAAGGACTCAAAGTGTTCATGTTATGAGTACCTCTAAAGACAAGGGCAAAAGAAAATGGATTGTGGAGCCCAAGAATGAAGTTGCTAAGGGTCTAGGACAAAAGAAACAAAATCAGGGTGACAATTGTTTCTTTTT
This sequence comes from Glycine soja, assembly GCF_004193775.1. Classification (NCBI taxonomy): domain Eukaryota; kingdom Viridiplantae; phylum Streptophyta; class Magnoliopsida; order Fabales; family Fabaceae; genus Glycine; species Glycine soja. The sequence goes on from NC_041010.1 coordinate 32,684,817, forward strand.
CAGTAAGTCTGGACATGTAAAGAAGAAATGTACCAAATATCATGCTTGGCGTACAAGGAAGGGTATTTTTCTTTGGTGGTCTGTTCTGAGGTCAATTTAGCTTCAGTACCTAGAAACATTTGGTGGTTAGATTCTGGTGCCACTACTAACATCAGTGTTTCAATGCAGGGTTGCCTAAGCTACTGGAAGCCAATTGATTCTGAAAGATGGATCTACGTTGGAGATGGTAAATCGGTGGAAGTGGAAGCTATAGGGCACTTTAGATTATTATTACGTACTAGTTTTTATTTGGATTTGAAAGACACTTTTGTTGTACTGTCATTTAGACGAAATTTGGTTTCAGTTTCTTATTTGGACAAATTGGGTTATTTGTGTTCATTTGAAAACAATATGTTCATGTTGTCTTTTAATTCAGATATTGTTGGAACTGGTTCACTCTTGGTTAACGATAATCTATATTTACATGATACTGTAGCTTCCTATGGTGAATCCTTTAATTGCGTGGTACTAAGCGTAGAATTGATAATACAAACTCAAGAGCATTATGGCATAAGCGCTTAGGTCACATTTCTTAGAACATAATTGAACGACTTGTGTCAAGCTGAATCTTGGATTCCATTGATTTCACAAGCTTTGATGTTTGTGTTGAATGCATTAAAGGTAAACAGATCAAACGCAAGAAATTAAGTGCATATAGGGCTATAGACGTCTTGGAATTGATACATACGGACATTTGTGGGCCATTTCATACACCTTCGTGGAATGGTCAACAATGTTTTATATCATTCATAGACGATTACTCCAAATATGCATACTTGTTTCTTATACATGAAAAGTCACAATCTCTTGATGTGTTCAAAACATTTAAAGTTAAAGTTAAAAATCAACTCAACAAAAGAATAAAGTGTATCAGATCTGATCGTGGTGGTGAATACTATGACAGATATGACAGTTCAGGTAAACAACGTCTGGGGCCTTTTGCTAGGTACCTAGAGGAATATGGAATCGTCCCACAGTACACCATACCGGGGTCACCTAGCATGAATGGTGTGGTTAAAAGACGAAACAGAACTCTTAAGGATATGGTAAGAAGCATGATTTATCATTCTAACTTACTTGAGTCACTCTAAGGAGAGGCACTAAAGACTACAGCTTACATTCTAAATAGAGTGCCAACTAAGGCAGTTTCCAAAACACCTTATGAGCTTTGGGTTGGGCGAAAGCCTAGTCTAAAACATTTTCATGTATGGGGATGTCCATTTGAGGCAAGGCCTTATAAGCCAAATGAAAGGAAATTGGACTCTCGAACAGTGAGCAGCTACTTTATTGGTTATTATGAAAGATTCAGGGGCTATAAATTTTATAATCCCAAATTAAAGACAATTTTTGAGACGGGAACCGCCACATTTTTTGAGGATACTGAGTTTGGGAGGAAGAATAAGGTTAGAGACTTTGTCTTAGAGGAAGAATCAGTAACAATTCCAGAACCAATTCATACAGTTGCTTTTGATAAAGCAAATTCGGAACCTCTACAAGATATTGTTATTGAATTCCCCACTCACGATAATTTAGTCGTTCATGAAGAACAAACTCAAGATCCTCAAGAACCTATGCTTCATGAGTCAATACCTTTGCGGAGATTTACAAGAGAAAGGAGAAGTGCTATTCCAGATGATTATGTGGTATTTCTCCAGGAACATGAGGAAAATAATGGTATGATGGAAGATGACCCAGTCAACTTCCATCAAGCCATGCAAGATTCTAACTTAGAAAAGTGGATTGAAGCAATGAATGAGGAGTATAAGTCCATGCAAGACAACAAGGTTTGGAAACTTGTCCCATTACCAAAAGGTGTGAAACCCATTGATTGCAAATGGATATTTAAGACCTAGCGAGATTCCAAAGATAATGTGGAGAGGTATAAGGCTCGTCTTGTGGCGAAGGGCTATACCCAAAAGGAAAGGGATTAACTTTAAAAAGACTTTTTCTCTAGTTTCATCGAAAGACTCTTTTAGGACAATTGTTGCACATTATGATTTGGAGCTTCATCAAATGGATGTTAAGACAACGTTTCTCAATGGCAACATTGATGAGACAATTTATATGGTCTAACCAGAAAACTTTGTGTCAGGAGACCCAAAGAATATGGTTTGCAAACTGACAAAATCCATTTATGGGCTAAAACAGGCATCTCGTCAATGGTACCACAAATTTCATCAAGTAATTCTCTCATTTGGTTTTGAGATGAATCTTGTTGATGATTGTGTGTATCACAAATTCGGTGGGAGCAAGTAAATTTTCCTGGTCTTATATGTTGATGACATACTGCTTGCCACTAATGATATAGGCATGTTGCACGAAACCAAGAGATTTCTATCAAGAAACTTCGAAATGAAAGATCTTGGTGACGCATCCCTTGTATTAGGAATTCAAATACACCAAGATCGATCTCAGGGTATTCTAGGATTATCACAAAGGAGTTATATCGAAAAGGTACTTAAAAGGTTTGGCGTGCAGGAATGTAAATCTGGGGATACTCCAGTTGCTAAGGGAGACAAGTTTAGTCTCAAACAGTGCCCAAAAGGAAATTTGGAAATTCAGGAAATGCAGAAGATTCCCTATGCATCAGCTGTAGGGAGTTTGATGTATGCCCAAATATATACGCGTCCGGATATAGCATACATAGTTGGGGTATTAGACAGATATTTAAGCAATCCAGGAATGGATCATTGGAAAGAAGCCAAAAGGGTTATGAGGTATTTGAAGAGAACAAAGTACTATATGCTCACATACAAGAGGTCAGATCAGTTGGAGATCACTGGGTATTCTGACTCAGATTTTTCAGGATGCCTAGATAGTTTGAGATCCACTTCAGGTTAAATTTTCATGTTAGCCGGTGGTGCGGTTTCTTGGCGCAGTGCCAAGCAAACCCTTACTACTTCATCCACCATGACGGCAAAATTTGTGGCATGCTATGAGGCATCAAATCATGGAATATGGCTGAAAAATTTTGTCACAAGACTGCAAATTATTGAAAGACCACTTAAGTTATATTGTGACAACGAATCAGCTGTATTATATTCTAACAACAATAGGAGCTCGACCAAGTCGGAGCACATTGACATCAAGTTCCTAGTTGTTAAGGAAAGGGTACAGAGTGAATAAATTTTCATAGAACACTTAGTGACAAACTCCATGATAGCAAATCCTCTTACTAAGGAACTTCCACCCAAAGTCTTTCATGAGCATGTTGCTCACATGGGTGTTTTATAGTTCGAGGAATCTTTGGTTTAGTGGGAGTTAGTCACTTTTATGTATTTTATGTTCTATGTTAGATTTTTTGTATGCATACATTGACTTTTGGATATATTTGGTTATATATATAAATATGGTTTATTATTCAGTTATTACACCTTGTACATTAAGGTTATTAAATGATCTCATTGAGGTAAAGTAGGATCAAATAGACGTGTACAAACCACCTTCACGTAATTTTCATGCTACACATTTCATGATAAGTCTATGTCATTTGATTCTGTCAGCATTAGTGATCATTGATGAGTTTAGTTGTGATTGATACAATGAAAACTGCTTTGGTTCTACATGCAGATGTAATCAATGGACAAGATTTTTGAAATATGCTCAAGGCATGTAATGAAAAATTTTGAGCTCATAAGGTCTAACACATTCATAAGGATGGTAAGGATATATATATATATATATATATATATATATATATATATATATATATATATATATATATATTTGACCAGTGGGAGATTGCTAGCAATTTTGGGTCATATATATATATATATATATATATCACATAATTGAATGAGTTAGGGCCATTATATAATTAGCCAGAATATTAAAATGGTCTAATCAATATAAAAGTATGACTAAGGGCATATGTCATGAAAGGATAATTGTGTAGATATCAGTGATATTATAATTTGATGAGGGACCAAATTATTATAATTATCAAATCTGAGGTAACTGATGGCAGTTACCAATATAAGGGGTTATGATCCCCATTTATAGAGGGTAGCCCAACCGTTTCTCTTTATCCCGTCATAAGAGAAAAAATTGAGAAAGAAAAGAAGGACTCTCTACAATTGGAAGGTCATAAAACCAATTTTTCTGATCAACCTTTCATCATCATCATTCCATTATGGCTAATCCAGGTACGCTTCCGCATCTAGTTTTCATCATGATTTTGAGTATAAGAACACAAAGGAGTTCTATTCATCTCTGTAGAGTAATTTCTCTCTACATGAATAGAAAGAATGTGGTTATGATTGATGATTGTCTGTTAGAATGAAATTAGGCTGATTGATTGAATACCTATAGTTGGAATTAAATCCCAACAACCTATGCTTCTTTGCTATCGTGCTTATGCTTCTTGATGAAGCCAAACATTGTCTCTTTGCTTTTTAAGTTGTACATAGTGGCAAAACGAGTTCATGTGAAGTCAAGGATATATAATGCTTATTTAAGGGGTAAGTTTGTTTTTAAAATGGCCAAGAATGCATTCATTATTATAATCAAATAAAATTCAAGTGACAATGTGGTTTGGATTAGAAAATAGTATTATCTAGTCCACATTCCTAATCTCCGTAATTGTGGTCATTTGTCAATAGTTATTTTGGCCTCGATGTTAACGAGTATCAGTAAAATTGCAATATCCCGTTCAACTTTTGATCATATTTACCTTGGTTCTTAAATTCAAAAAACGTGCACAATTGCCAATTCTTTTGAAACATGCTTATGGAAATCATCATATGCAGATCATGTGGCTATCTTCTGTATAAATGTTTCTTGACGGAAGAAGTTTAATGTACGCACCTCAACTCAATCTCAAGTACCTTGTCTTTTTATATTGAAATTAAAAAATATGAGACAATTACAGATAATGTTTCGCAAAAGGACTAAAACATACTTTAAAAATTTTCAGGATCGAGTTCAATATTTTCAAAATTTAAGTTGGAGGGTAAGTTGGATTCCCATGTAACAATCATAATCAAAGTAAGATGTCATGGTTTGCAATGCTTATAAAGTTGGTTGCATAAATCTTTGTTGTTTTAAATACTTGAATATATAGTTACATTTGCTAAACATGTATTAAAGTAAAGGTTATGAAAGGCTTCGATGTCAGAGTCCATGGTCTTACCTTGTCTTAAGTTTATTGTTCCTGTGAAGGATAGTCTCTGAAAAACAGGGCTATGCAGATAAATATATTCAAGAATCTGGTCGTGCTTCAAAGTTTTATAAAATAAATCAGTCATGCTTTCTGAGTACTTGTTGAACAAATAATCAGTTCTCTGATTTAGAAGTTAATAAATAAGTTGATCTATATTATCTTGCTTTAGCAAGCGGCTTTACTACTCTATCCATCAACAACATGCATTACATTATGCGCAGTTTCTTTCCTTGTAATCTTATTATTTGGGCCATTTTATATATAACGAGAAACCTCATGGTCTTTGTTAGAAGAATGCTTATAACTCACTTTTACAAAAAAATTTGTATGAATAAAACAATGAACACTACCCCTAATATAAAATTTAGAGAAACTGACAACCTCTTTCAGATAGTACTATTAAAAGTGATAGATTATTTCTTTTTATAAGACGCATTGAAAAAGATAGAATAAGACCCTAGAATTTGTGTTATGACCCGTGATGTACTTAAGTTCATAAGGTGTAGTTGACTACTCAGGAAACATTTGTATTGTAGTTGCCCAAAGAAGGAATTAATTATGCAAAAATAGACTAACTTTCAGAGATATTTTTGTAAAAGAATTTGTAAGTTAAGACTAACATTTTTCACGTTAGGATTCGTCTAGTTAGCTCAACAATGAAATTATGCAACATATGTTTAAAAAATGACAAGTTGCCAAGTCTTTGACAACTAGCAAATTCAATGCAGAACAGAGAATAATGTGTGTATGAACTAAAATGAAGAGGAGAAAACTTCTGAAATTCTATTATGAATGTCCTTAAGCTTACAACAAGCTGAAGGTTTTGCTATTTAAATTGGCGTACCTCAAGTGATGAACTAATAAATAAGTCCTACAAAAAAATTGACATTGCATAAAACGCATGCGTATATATATGTTTTAACTTTGATTACTTGCTCAAAATGTGATCCAAGACATGACCAGTAGACTTCAACATTTCTTTTGTGGTTTGCTTACTTTGATTTTAAAATTCCTTTTGATTCTAAGGCTCGAAGGACTTTCTCAATCATGTCCAATAGAAAGTCTAGAAAAGCCTCAATTCTGTTCGAAAGGAGCCAACACTAGGAAAGTGTTATACCAACTCATAATTGGATGGAAATGGATGTAATACCCAACAGTAAGTGAATATTAGAAATCTCATTTCAAGAGAGATTCAAGCATGAGGGGATTAATTTCAAAGAAACATACTTTACAAAGAACAGATACATTTGTGTGTGTAGATGCAATGATAACAATTCCCACAATACAACTCTTATCCATTAAATAGAACACATTACTAATGAATGGAACATGATATTAACTGAAGCAACTGATCTAACATGTGGTTTCAAAACTTTTTTTTTAACCAAGAGTACTTGCTAACTATTTCAATTTTAACCTACGTGATTTACCTAATGTTTTCTATCATAGAATCACAACTAGTTGATCTTAATTCCAAAATTAACTAGAATTTATCTGTAATAAGCTCAATATCCAATTCTTTACACCCAAAACAGAGTTTACATAAAAGTCTCTCAAATTTGAAAAACAGAAGATAGAAATGGCTACAAAAATTGATCAACCTGGCGATAAATGAAACACCATCCGTGTATTGTAAGCAACATTAAACAATGATACTACAAGAGCACATTAATTGAAGTTTGAACCACACATGATCAAGGAAATGAAAATAGGCATTCCGCCATGATCTAGAAATCAGTGAAGGCGCAATCACTATCCAGAATCCCACAACAAATCCAATTGTTGTACTGATATAAAAACCAATTCACTCTATGCCCATCTCTCCCTTCATAACTATGAGTTTTCCCATAGGAGTTGCAGTTGAATGGAAGTGGTGGGACAGAGATTGTTGCCAATAAAGTTTGAGGCATCTAAGGTTTGCAATTGAGTTCCTATTGGAATTTCCCCATTCAAATGATTATAAGACAAATCTAGAATACTCAGAAAGCTCAAATTTGAAATGGTTGGAGGGATTTCACCAGAAGTTGATTCCTATAAAAATCAATGGACTGTAATGATCCCATATTACCAATACCTTGTGGAATATGACCAATCAATTGGTTGTGTGACAAGTTCAAAAAGTTCAATGCATTTAGATCTGTGATTTCTCTAGGTATTTCTCCTAGTAATTTGTTACTTGACAGATCAATGTTTGTTACCAATCCCAAAAAGTTTTTGTACTCATCTCCTCTTCCATTCAGCCAAAGTAGCACACTAACTAAGCGTGCCAAGGGTAACCTGTATCATTTGGTGCTTGAAAATAGATGAGCGGGTATGTACTTTGGTCGATTAGTGTCATTTGATGAGAAACAAGTCTGAGGCACCACATCTATTACAAGCTTGTTCAGACACAATTTTCCAAAAACATTAAGGCTATGCGGTCTGATAATGCTAAAGAATTAGCTTTGACTGAGTTTTTGCAGAATGTAGGAGTAGTTCACCAGTTTTCTTTCCCACACAGACCCCAACAAAATTCGGTAGTAGAGAGGCGCCATCAACACCTATTGAATGTAGCACGTGCTTTAATGTTTCAAGCTCAGTTGCCAATTTATTTTTGGGGAGAGTGTGTATCCACGACAGCTTACATCATCAATAGAACACCAAGCTCAAATATGCAGAACCAGTCACCATATGACTTGCTATATGGTAAAGTACCAGCCTATGATTTGATGAAAGCGTTTGGGTGCTTGTGCTATGCAGCCACTATCCCTACTCAAAGACATAAATCCACTCCTCAACCACCACCTGAACCTGAACCACAACTTGAGATAAAACCAGACCTTGCCCAACCTGATGTTCAACCTAATGCCCATGTGAGAAGGTCAACCAGAGTCACTAGACCACCTACACATCTTCGTGACTATGTCTCTGATGTCACTTACCCCATCCAGAATCACCTCACATATGACCATCTTTCTCCAACTTATAGAGATTATGTGTTTAAAGTTTGAGAAATTTATGAGCCTCAGTTCTATCATCAAGCAGTTCGATTTCCCGAATGGCGTCAAGCCTTGAATGAGGAAATTCAGGCCCTTGAAATGAATAACACTTGGGTTGTTCAACCTCTACCTCCCGGTAAGAGAACCATCGGTTGCAGATGAATTTATAAAGTCAAGTATAGAGCAGATGGCTCCCTTGACAAGTACAAGGCCCGTCTCGTTGCGAAAGGGTACACACAACAAGCAGGGATCGATTTTCTGGACACTTTCTCACCTGTTGCCAAGCTTACTACAATGAGAGTGCTACTTTCTGTTGTAGCTCACAGAAATTGGAACATGTTGCAGCTTGATATAAATAACACATTTCTCAATGGTCATTTGATTAAGGAAATATACATGGACATGTCTCTTGGTTATCCTGTCAAGAATGATAACATGGTTTGTAAACTCACAAAATCTTTGTATGGTTTACGCCAAGCTTCCAGACAATGGTTTCACAAGTTCTCCACCACCTTTCTTGATCAAGGATTTCAGCAATGCCATGCAGATCACTCTTTGTTCACTAGAAGGAGTGGAGCAACTCTAGTCACATTGCTGGTGTAGGTTGACGACATTATCATTGCTGGGCCAGATTAGAAATTGATTGCAGAAACCCAACAAATGCTTGCCAAACACTTCAAAATCAAAGTGATTGGTGATCTCAAGTATTTTCTAGGCTTGGAAATTGCCAAGTCTCCTCGTGGCATCCATCTTTGCCAACATAAATATACTTTGCAACTCTTGACTGACACCGACTTTGCAGCACCAAATTCTACTCATTTTACTAAAATGCATAACTACTATTGTCAAATAAAGTGTAAAATAAAATGGGTCGAAATCTACCAATTCATTAATGTCAGATTAAACCCCACAATAAAATGAATGGTCAAAAAGTCGTTTACTTCAAAGTTTTCTACTTTTCTCTTTCATGACTAGAAAACATCATGTTTTAAAGAGGGGGAAAAGAATGGTATCTAAATCTGCCAATTTTAGTTTGTTTCTCAGTCTGTTGTTATTTGAGTTGTCAACTCTGAAAATTAAAAATATTTTAGATTTGATTTTCTCTCAAGAAATTCTTGTTTTAAATGATTTGAGCGGCAGTTCTGCACTTTCATTGGTTCCTAAATCACCTGAAGCTCAAACTTTTAATCAAATTGATCAGAATCGAATGGTGTCTCTATCAGTCCTTCTCCCACTCAAGGTAGTGATCCTTTCAAGAAAATATTCATTTTTGGATTTTATTTTTGACTTTGACTTTTGAGTTTAAATGGTTTAGTACTAAATTTTGCATTTATTTATAATGTGTTCTTTTGCACATTCAACTGAAGGAAGTTCCCAGAATAGTAGAAAGCATGGGACAGATGAAATGGCCACATGAATAGTACTAAAAATATTAGGATTTTAATATCCAAACTCTAATATTTTTGGTTTAATAGGATGATTTTGGTATCCCACTTTTCAATTGTTCGGTTTGGTTTCCATATTTTTATTCATTAGTAAACTTGATATCCAATCTTTGATGGAGATGTTTTTGTGGCTATAGAGTGCTGACATGGGGTGTTCACACGATTGATGGGTCTCAACTTTTAATTTTGGGATTTTGGAGCTGGAGTGTTATACTTTAAATATACCAATACTACTCAGGGATTATGCATGGCAATCTTCTTACTAGTTACTATCAATTATATATGTTGTTTCTTCTGTGTTTTAAAGTTGTAATAGAAAAATACAGGTAATGTTGAAGAAGGGGAAATACATTTCAGAAGAGAAATAATAGATAGAATGTGGAACATTTTACTTTGTTGCATTTCCATTTCAAAAAATAACAAGTTTCTAACATTTTTGTTTTCTCGTAAAGTCTAAACTCATAATTTGTCAAGTATGATATAGTTTTTATAGCCAAGTACAAGATAATCTAAATTCTACTTATATCTGTTGGAAGAAGAAGAAGATTTTATTTCATTTGCCACACAAAATACAAGAGTATGATCCCCTATTTATACTAGAATAGAGTGACCACTCACATAATTTGCTTATTCAAGAATACTGAATGCTCACATAATTGCTTATTCAAGACTTTGTAACTTACAACTTTACAACTTTCATCTTCCATAATTTAAGACTCATAAAACTTGTTATTATTATTTTTCTAATTAATATCTAACATCCTCCCTTAATTGGAAAATTCTTCTGCACACCAAGTCTTGCTCGCAATCTTCAAAAATCTTCAAATTTGAGAGGCTTGGTGAAAATATCCGCAACTTGATCTTGAGTTTTCACATGAGTCAATTCTACTTCTTTCTTGGTAATGCACTCTCTAATGAAATGATACCTTGTATCTATATGCTTACTTCGTTCATGGAACACCGGATTCTTGGCAAGCTCTTGTGCAGATCTATTATCAACATAGATCTTTGTGCTTTCCTTTTGCAACAACTAAAGTTCCTCCAACAATCTTCTTAGCCAAATCGCATGACATGTGCAAGAAGTTGCAGCTACATTCTCGGCTTCACAAGTAGAAAGTGTCACAATGCCTTGCTTCTTAGAACTCCATGTAAAAACACAATCACCCATAAAAAATACAAATCCGGTAGTACTTTTTCTATCATCAACATCTCCGGCAAAATCACTATCACAAAATCCTACAAGCTTATAGTTATTGGAGGGAGAATAAAACAATCCAAAATCAATTGTACCTTTCAAGTAACGAAGAATTCTTTTTGCGGCTTTTAGAAGAAGAGAGGTAGGAGCCTCCGTAAAGCAACACACAACTCCCACCGCATATAGAATATCGGGCCTTGTATTGGTTAGATACCTTAAACTCCCCACAAGACTCTTGAAGACCGTGGAGTCTACCTTCTCTCCTTCATCAAACTTTGATAACTTCAAGCCACCTTCCATAGGTGTGTTCACGGGATTGCAATCAAGCATATTAAATTTCTTCAACACTTCTTTTGTGTAGCTTTCTTGTGAGACAAAAATATCATTCTCTGTTTGCTTCACTTCCATTCCCAAGTAATATGACATGAGTCCCATATCTGTCATATCAAATTCACGAGACATGGACTCCTTGAAGTCTTCAAACAAATTTGGGTTATTGCCGATAAAGATAAGGTCATCCACATAAAGACAAATAAATAAGACATCACAATTATTAAAAGTTTTAACATAAAGAGCATACTCATTTTGACAACGAACAAACCCATTGTCTTGGAAGTACTTGTCAATGCGAGTATTCCATGCCCTCGGTGCTTGCTTTAGACCATACAATGCCTTGTTCAATTTCAAGAATTTTCCTTCTTGACCTTTGATGAAAAAATCCATTGGTTGTTCAACATAGACATCTTCTTCAAGATAGCCATTTAGAAATGCCGATTTTACATCAAACTGAAAAATTCTCCACTTCATTTGAGCTGCCAAGGAAATAAGAAGACGAATGGTCTCCATGCGGGCAACCGGTGCAAACACTTCATCATAATCAACTCCATATTGTTGCTTATAACCTTTAGCTACAAGTCTTGCTTTGTGTCTCTCAACCTCTCCTTTTGCATTCTTCTTGATTTTGAACACCCATTTGACTCCAATTGCTTCATGACCTTTGGGAAGGCTTGATAACTCCCAAGTGTTGTTCTTCTCAATGGCTTTGATTTCTTCTTCCATGGCTTGTCTCCACCTTTTGTCTTTCATTGCTTCATCAAAGTTTAAGGGTTCACTGTCAACAAAAAGACAAAACAAATCATTTATAACTTTAACTTCAGTTTCATCATATAATTCTTGAATATTTCTCATTCTTCTTGGCCTTTCACTTGAACTCCCTTCGGAAGATGATGAGGCTTCATTTGTTGAAGGAGTTGGTGAAAGTGCTGGAGTTGAATCATTTGGAGTCAAGGCTTCTTCATCTATTTCTTCAAAGTACGGGAAAAAATCATAAGTGTCTTCTTTCTCCTCCCAATTCCATGTGCCTTCTTCATAGAACTCGACATCTCGACTCACAATTGTCTTTCCATTGTTTGGATTGTACAATTTATAGCTTTTGAGCTTGCATCATAGCCAATGAACACATGTTTCTCACTCCGATCATCAAGCTTGAATCTTCCTTGGTCGGGTACATGAGCATATGCAATGCTCCCAAATACTCTCAAGTGATCAACTCTTGGCTTCACTCCACTCCATGCTTCTTGTGGTGTTTGATCTTTGACATTCTTTGTTGGTGAGCGATTGGGCAAATAAACGGCACATGCAACAACTTCGGCCCAAAATTCCTTTGGCATATTTTTAGCCTTCAACATACATCTACTCATTTTAAGAATAGTTCTATTTTTTCTCTCCGTTACCCCATTTTGTTGTGGAGATCTAGGAACCGTTAGAGGGCGACGAATCCCATATTTTTCACAAAATTCATTAAATTCTTTTGATGTGAATTCGCCACCTCTATCGGATCTTAGAGCTTTGATTACATAACCACTCTCATTTTCCACAAGAGCTTTAAAATTTTTAAAAACTACAAATGCCTCAGATTTTTGCTTTAGAAAATGAACCCAAGTCTTTCTACTATAATCATCAATAAAAAACAAGAAATATTTATTGTTACCACATGAAGGAGGATTGATTGGGCCACACACATTGGTGTAAACAAGTTGGAGAGACTCCTTTGCTCTTGAATTAGCTTCTTTTGGAAAACTCCTTCTTGCATGCTTTCCAAGGAGACATGCTTCACACAATAGATTAGGATGGTTGATGTGAGGCATCCCTTTCACCATCTTCTCCTCTCCTAAGAATTTTAGTGCTCCAAAATTCAAGTGCCCAAATCTCATATGCCAACACCATGATTCATCTTTTATGCTAGCCTTCAAACATTTTGCTTCATTGGTTTTAATGTTCAAAGTGAACATTCTATTTCTTGACATAAACACCTTGGCAATCAAATTAGAATTTTGATCTCGAAGCCATAAACAACAATCTTTCATATGAATTTCATACCCCTTTTCAACAAGTTGTCCCAAACTCAAAATATTGCTTTTTAGTTTATGAACATAGTAAACATCTGTGATTAATTTGTGAGCACCATCTTTTAAAGAAATTAAAATGGTACCTTTTCCTTGGATTTGCACCTTGGAAGAATCTCCAAAAGAAACATTTCCTTTCACCTTCTCATCAAGTTCCACAAATTTCTCTTTGCATCCACACATGTGATTGCTTGCTCCATTGTCAAGATACCATAAGCATTTGTCTTCCTTCTTACCATTATTAAGTGATAGTAGTAGTGTTGGCTCTTCAACTTCTTTATCTTCTTTATCATCAACAAGATTGACCTTCTCTTCAACATTTGTTCTACACTCCCAAGAGTAATGACCATATTTATGACAATTAAAACATTCAACATTAGATTTATCATACCTCCTTTCATATGCTTTTTCATAATTGTTTCTACCTCTTCCTCTTCCTCTTCCACGACTTCTAGTGGATTGATGGCTCCTCCATTCATTATTGTCAAAATTATCACGATCTCATCTTCCTCCTCTTCCTTGGCCATGACCACGTCCTCTTCCACGTCCACATGCTTTTTGACTACTTTCTCCTCCATTTTCTTTCAAAGAAGCTCTGGCTTTGAGGACTTGCTCCAATGGCTCATCATGTCTTCTATTGAACCTTTCTTCATAGGCTTGAAGAGAACCCATCAATTGGTCTACGGTCATTGAGTCTAAATCCTTAGACTCTTCAATAGCACAAACCACATAATCAAATTTAGCGATTAAGGAGCGAAGGATCTTTTCCACCACACGAACATCTTCCATATTTTCTCCATAACGCTTCATTTGATTCACAATAGCCAATACCTTGTTGCCAAAATTTGAGATAGATTCGGATTCCTTCATATGCAATGATTCAAACTCTCTACGTAGAGTTTGTAGGCGCACCTTTTTTACCTTATCAACGCCTTCAAGAGAGGTTTTCAAAATCTCCCATGCTTCTTTGGAAGTGGTTGCATTTGACACCAACTCGAACATAGCTTCATCCAAACCTTGATGAATGAAAGTAAGTGCTTGTTGATCCTTCTTCTTCGACTTCAACAAAGTTTCCTTCTCATTTGGTGACAAAATAGCCTCATTTTGAGGTTGGGTATAACTTTTCTCTACAATCTCCCATGCATCTTGACAACCTAACAAGGCTTTCATGTGACGACTCCAATTATCATAATTCTCTTTGGTAAGACGAGGGAATTGAAACATACTCAAACCATTGCTTGCCATCTCTCAACTCAAAGTGTTTCTCTCTCAACTCACAAAGTGTTTCTCTCTCAACACTCTAGAACTCAAGCTCTGATACCACTTTGTTGAAAGAAGAAGAAGATTTTATTTCATTTGTCACACAAAATACAAGAGTATGATCCCCTATTTATACTAGAATAGAGTGACCACTCACATAATTTGCTTATTCAAGAATACTGAATGCTCACATAATTGCTTATTCAAGACTTTGTAACTTACAACTTTACAACTTTCATCTTCCAAAATCTAAGACTCATAAAACTATCCTCCCAAGATAACCCTATATATATGTGTGCGGAACGGATAAATATTCTAAAGAATGAATATGTTGTCTTGAATATGGAAAAAAAAAAAAAAAACATTCATTAAGATGTTATGGTTTGATTCTCCCAATAACTTTTCTCCCATGAATCAACTTGTTGAATTGAACTTTCCTTTCTCTTTAATTGTGCGTGCAAAGTTGGAGGATCATAAGGGGCAGGCATGGAGCAAGGATCGGTATTTGCAGGAACCTTGACCAATGATTCCATCATAAATTTCTTTACTGGTCCTTCTGCTCCACAAACCATTGACTCCGCACATATTTCAGTAGCATTTGCACTTAAAGAGGGTTTGTATCTAAAGAGTTTAGCATATGAATTCAGGAGATGAAACATGTAGTCGTACACGTAGTCCATCTTTACCTCTTCTTGAATGAAATCACTTGCAGCCTTGCCAATTTGATGTGCCTGCATTTCACAAATAACAATATGAAACAAAACAAGTTAAAACATTGAGAACGTGTTATGTAATTTATTTTTACCCTTATTATATTAAGTGATATTCACCATTAAATCTTTTAAGATTAACTTGGTAAGACTTATAATCCAGCCTTAGTAGAGGCTGTTGTTTCCTGCACCTTTTAAGATTAACTTGGTAAGACTTATAATCCAGCCTTAGTAGAGGCTGTTGTTTCCTGCACCTTCAAGTTGCTTCTTACACCCCATTTTTGGATTCCGGAATGTAAAATTACATTTCAAATTGATTACAGGTTTTGCCTTCTCCAATAATCAATTCGAAAGGTAAAAAAAAACATTTCGGAAAGGACATAGGAAGCAACTTGAAGGTGCAAGAAGCAACAGCCTTTAAGTGGATAAGCAAAACTTCAAGATTACCCTTTGCTTGTGACTATTGCCCCAATCCACTGCAAACTTAATGGACCTGCACTTGTCATCTTCCTTTATGGGCCAATAGTGGTGCCCCGGAATTAGTCCTCTTGTGAAAAAATCATAGTAATGTGGTTTTACAAGGAGAGTGGGAGAGTCACATGCCAGAATGTATTTTTCACTAACTGACCAAGCAGAACCTTCAATGTACACCTTATATCTGCACGAAAGCATGATTGAATTGAAACATTTATTTATTGATAAACTGAACATATATATCCAATAACAAAAACATATTATACACATAATTTTAACTTAAGGAAGAACTCAAACTTTTTCCCTTTCATGTTCCATAAAAAGAATGCACAGTTTCATGAATGCTATACCTATGAGTGCATTGACTTGCCAAGTCTGATTTCTTATACCCCTCTTGTGATTCTCGCCCCCAATCCTGGAACACAATTTTCATTTGTCAAGAAGAAACTATGTGGCTTTATTGTGATAGACAATTAACATTGCATATAACAAAGATCCAATATTTTGCAAACAGACAAAATATATTGAAGAGGACAGTAAGTTTTTGTTAAAAGGAAAAAATGCAGCAAATGTTCATTAATAAGTTATTTCCTTTAATTTTGAATGTACTTCTAAATTTTGAATAAAAAAAGGAGAAAAAAATAATATAATATCATATGCAATATTGCTACTGGATTGTGTTTGCTTAGATTTGCATGTTATACTTTGTACTGCTAGCTTTTGCGCACCTTGTGCTTAAGCCAACTATGTATAATACAACTTTTGCTTATAAAGAAATATTATATACAAAATTATTTTTTTTATATGCAAATAATAAAACTATTTTCAATAAGTGTAGTCAAACAAATTAAGCTAAGAAATGTGATACCTGAGCATATAAACGAGCATTCCAATCTTGATTTTCAGAAACATTGCATTTCATGAGGTCTAGTCTGGTTTCAGCAACAACTGGATTGCCTTTCCAGTATGCATAAGGCTCTCGGTTCAGCCATGGTATCCTCTTGGTGCCTTCTTTCAACTCTCCCAACAAAATCTCCCATGGCTTTATGTTAACCTCAGCCCTATGCAGCAGAGATACAATAGCATGCCATCAATATTAAGTTATATGTATGAAAAATAAAATAAATTAGACCATATGAAAACAATTTACTGTGTATATTTATCATTGCATTTTTCTTTTGAGAAATATTAAATAGATACGTAGAGTTAAATAGATAAGATTTCCAACAAAGAAAAAAAATTGTCTAGATTCAGAGATTGCCATTAAAACTCAAAACTTGAGCCAGCTAAATCATCCAAGTCAAAATTGGATCAAATATTCATATCTATTTGGTCCTATAAACCATTAAATTAAAGTGTTCCAATGTCCGTTTCTGAGAATGGAAAACTATGTTTTAAAAAAGAAAAAAGAATAAAAATAATATGCTTAGGTAACTTTTTAGTTCTTATAATATAAGATTGTCCTTGTTTTTATTCATAGTTTATTTTTTCTATTTTGGTCCCTATAATTTTTTATTTTCATTTCTGTTATTGTTAATTGTTAATGTGATTAACAGATATTAGAAAACAGACTGGTATGTCTCAAGTAATAAGTACTAAAATAAATAAAAGAATCAATATAAGAAGAATCTACATAAAAAAAATTATAAGGATTGAAACAATAATATTAGAGACTAAGATAAAAACTCAAAAAATTATAAAGACTAAAATAGGAAAGAAATTAAGGAATCAAATTGGAAACAACCATATATTATATAAGAGAACAATTTTTTTATTTAAGTCAAAATAAAAAATAAAAAACTAAAGTTCCTTTTAAACCAAATAAACCCTTAATACATAGGTGGTTAGACAACTTAGTCTCAAATAATTTCAAGTATACTGCATACACTAACTCCCACGCTCTAAAATAAAATAAAATAAAAATCTCAAGTAACATTATTTTTTTGTTAGATTGTGTATCCATGATAACTCTAAAGTCTACACCAAACCAATCCCTATTTACTCCTCCAACAATTGGTATTTAGTTAAGCATTTAAACTCACATTAAACCAAATAACATTCAAGGCACAAAAGTTAAAACAATGTGAGAATAACTTCTTTTTTTCAACGTAGTTGCGTTTAGTGCAAGTGGTTCGCAAACATGTCTTAGATACTAACATTGAATAGTACTACAAATTGAAAGAGTGGAGTGGGCTTTAGTGGCTTACCATCCCCAGAAGGACCAATCAGGGAAAACAATATCCAAAGTAGCATCATTGCCACAATACCGAAACAATGGTGGTGGTTGCTCAGTATTAGGCCCATTGTAACGATCAACCAAAAGCACAGGCCAATCCACACAATCAAACATGAGCTCCAAATCAGGAATCTTCCCAGGGTACCTTCTCAACAATTGTAGAATCCCCCATATGCTAAAAACATCCCTTGTTTGATAGGCTTTTTCATAAGTCTCCAAATAGGCCTTACCCTTCAATATAACCAACTTAAAATTTGCGGTTTGTTTTGCCCTCTCCACCATCTCTTGCGTTATGCCCGTGCGGGCCCACGGTCTTAGGTCCTCGTGGATCCAACGGAAGTACTCCGGACACGTGGCACTGGATGGACGGCTCTGATCGTTTTCTGGGATTGGGGATTGGTTTGTGGGGCATGTTCCGGTGAGGTTGTATGCACTGCAATTCAGTGGGATCTCTATTGGCTTCTGGATGGAGACTCTGAAAGGACGTGTGTCGTATAGTGTGGTGCTTAGTGCTGATTTTGTAGATCCGGAAAAAAACAGGCTACACATATCACAAAATGACCACAGAAAATTAACATGGTGTTACAAAAGGAGCAATAACATACTTAATTACCAAATTATTGGTAAATCTAATGAAGGTATGCAATAGCTAGACAACTAAGAGTTCATTACTAGAGCTCACCAATTTAGCGTAACCTGAATTCTAACCTCAGCTACTCTTTCCTATAATACAAAACTAAATTGAATGCATTGGTTATTTTTTAAAAAAAATAATCAATATATAATCAACAAAGCAACTCCAGCATATATATATTATGCAATTTGAAGTGATGTCACAGAGAATTAAAATTAATTAAGAATACTAAATATACATATCTTTTTTATAATGTTATATATATATAGTATAAGGTTTTGTTTCTCAAGAGATACCACCTCTAAAATTTGATATTTTTTTCTGAATTGCACCACTTATGCTGACATTTTATTAATATCAGTAATATAGAATGTGATATTCTTTTTTTTTTCACGTGTTCTATAATTGAATGAAATTTTATGTTAAATTCATGAGATAATGGGTCCATTTAGAGGGAGTAGTATGAAAATTTACAAAATCATAAAAAGAAAAGTAGTATTTAATAAGGAAACAAAATATGTTTCATTAAGTTATTTGATAGCTGTCATATTCTGTATATTGTATATTATTAACTAGGTGATTTGTTGTACCATTAATCACGTTATTTGTAGGCATATTCTAAGGAGATAAAATAGGAAATAGTTTAAAGTTTCTGATATGAAACAGAAGTTGTACTGTGTATATATTGGCCATTCTGATATGTGAAATAGACACAGAATTCTTCCATAATTTATTATGGCATCAGAGCAAGGTCCTGATGGAAAAAAATCTGTGGTAAATGTTGGGGTGGTAAAGAAGACGCCATCTCCGTATGATTTGAATTCGAATGACAACCCAGGAAGCATAATCACCCAAGTCCAACTTCGGGGTGAAAATTAAGACGAATGGGCAAAAGCTATTAGGACCTTGTTACGTGCACGATGTAAATGGGGGTTTGTCGAAGGAATCGTAAAGAAGCCGAATGAAGAATCACCAGAAATGGAGGATTGGTGGACCGTCCAATCGATGGTGGTGTCTTGGATCTTAAACACCATTGAATCTTCTCTGCGTTCTACTATTTCCTACATGGAGAACGCAAAGGAACTTTGGGACGACATTAAAGAGCGATTCTCAGTTGCGAATGGGCCAAGGATTCAACAACTGAAATCGGAACTTGCTGAATGTAAACAAGAAGGAATGTCCATGGTGAACTACTATGGAAAACTCAAGGCATTGTGGGATGAACTAGGAAATTACCATCAGATACCAACATGCACATGTGAAGGGTGCAAATGTAACATCAAGGCAAAATTAGAGAAACAAAGGGAAGAAGAGAAAGTGCACCAGTTCCTGATGGGATTAGATGATGTGGTGTACGGAACGACTCGCTCTAGCCTTCTTGTGACCAATCCACTGCCATCGTTGAATCGAGTATGTGCTACTTTGATACAAGAAGAACGTGTGAAGGCCATATCTAGGACCAAGGAAGAAAGAACAGAGATTGTTGGTCTAGCTGTGCAGACCGGTGGAAGGGCTAGAGGACGCGGAGACACAAAAGACAAAGGCATAGTCTGTTCAAACTGCAATCGGACAGGGCATGATACCATGGGATGTTTTCAAATTGTCGGATATCCAGATTGGTGGGGGGATAGGCCACGCCATGAAACAAAAGCAGATGCTCGAATGAAAGGGCAACAACAGGAACGCAGTGCAAATTCTGGACGCGGCAGAGGCATGGGTGTACGAGCAAATGCTGCCCAAGCAACTATTGGAAGAACAGTTGAGGCAGCGGCAGGGGTAGACAACGGAGGATTGGCCGGATTGAGCACAGAACAGTGGCAAACTCTTATGAATATGCTGGACAGCCAGAAGGGAAATCCTAGTGAAAGAATGACAGGTAAAGAAGATTGGATTATTGATACAGGGGCTTCAAATCACATGACAGGAAATTTAAGATTGCTTCAGGAATTGAAGGAAGTACAGGGATGCCCTATAGGTTTGCCAGACGGACAGAAACTTGGTGCAACGAAGGAGGTTGAAATTAAGCAATGTGTTATATGTACCTAAATTGAGTTGTAACTTGATATCTGTGACCCAATTGATAGATGAGACAAACTGTGTAGTGCAATTTTCTAACTCTTTGTGTGTGATGCAGGACCGCACTTCGAGGATGCTGATTGGATTGGGTGAACGAATAGATGGGCTCTACTACTTCAAAGGGACACGAAATGAGAAAGCTTTCAAAATTGATAGTGGCCTGTCACTTGATATTTGGCATAGGCGAATGGGGCATCCTTCTTTGAAGATTACGAAGTTGGTTTCAAATAATAGTAGTAGGAATAATGACTATGAAAATAAGGCATGTGATGTTTGCCAAAGGGCTAAGCAAACTAGAGATAGCTTTCCTTTAAGCAATAATAATGCAGCAGATGTGTTTGAGTTAGTTCATTGTGACATATGGAGGCCTTATAAAACTCCATCTTCATGTGGTGCTTATTATTTTTTAACTATAGTGGATGATTATTCTCGAGCAATTTGGATTTTCTTGTTGTTAGATAAAAGGGAAGCACCTCGTGCTTTGTTGAATTTCATTGCATTAGTAGAAAAACAATATGAAAAGTAGGTTAAAATGATTCGAAGTGATAATGGAACCGAATTTACATGTTTGCAAACTCAATTCCATGAACGTGGAATCGTGTTTCAAACATCATGCATCGGAACGCCTCAACAAAATGGACGAGTTGAAAGGAAACATAGGCACATACTCAATGTGGCTCGGGCATTGAGATTTCAAGGTAATCTTCCCATTTCTTTTTAGGGTGAATGTATTTTAACTGCCAGATATTTGATAAATAGAACACCAACACCATTGCTAAATGGAAAATGCCCTTATGAGGTGTTGAATGGGAAGCCACCTACCTATAAACATCTTAGAGTTTTTGGATCTCTTTGTTATGCACATAATCAAGGAAGGAAGGGTGACAAATTTGCCAGCAGAAGTAGAAAGTGTGTGTTTGTAGGGTACCCACATGGAAAGAAAGGATGGAAGCTATTTGACTTGGATACCAACACTTATTTTGTATCAAGAGATGTTGATTTTTTTGAAGCTGAATTTCCTTTTGGGCAAGAACCTGTGATCTCTAGTGGTGAGTCAATGACACACATGCTAGATGGAGAGGCTCTTGCTGATGATGAAAATGTTCATAGGGAGCAATTTGTAAATGTTGAGTTGCCAAGAGAAGAGAGCCATGATGACGTGAGGGGGGAAGTAACCAAGAAAGTGAACAAGTTATCACTAATGAAGAAAATGAGGAGCAGCTCGATCGAGGAAAGCGTGCTAAAATTCCTTCTACAAGGCTCCAAGATTGTGTGACCAATACAGTGAAAACATCAGAGAGCCCATCTGCTAGTTCTCCCATCTCACAGCATCAAACAAAGGTACGGTATCCTATTGCTCATTACACTAACTATGAAAAATTCTCATTGCACCATCGCAAGTTTCTTGCAGCCGTGGTAGTCGATAGAGAGCCTATGTCATTTGCAGAAGCAATAAAAGACAGCAGATGGCGTTTAGCAATGCAACAAGAAATACAAGCTCTTGAAGATAATAATACATGGAAAGTGTGTTCCTTGCCAACGAATAAAAAGGCGTTGGGATGTAAGTGGGTATATAAAATCAAGTATCATTCCGATGGGACCATAGAACGGTTTAAAGCTCGACTAGTTATCCTTGAAAATCATCAAGTTGAAGGCATCAACTACAACGAAACCTTCGCACCAGTGGCAAAAATGGTCACCGTGCGAATCGTTCTAGCAGTCGCTGCAGCGAAAAGATGGGAGCTTCACCAAATGGGCGTACATAATGCGTTTCTTCATGGTGATTTAAAAGAAGAGGTCTTCATGAAATTTCCCCCCGGCTTCCACTCCTCTCAGCCAGGTATGGTTTGTAAGCTTCAAAAATCATTGTATGGATTAAAGCAAGCCCCGCGTTGTTGGTTTGCAAAGTTGTCTTCGGCTCTCAAAGATTATGGCTTTGTGCGATCATACTCAGACTACTCTTTGTTTACATTACAAGATAAAGACATTCGGCTAGTGGTACTAGTGTACGTTGATGATTTGATTATATGTGGGAATGATCACGACTCGATACAATGCTTCAAAGACTACTTGAGAAGATGCTTTCATATGAAAGATCTGGGAAAATTAAAATACTTCTTAGGGGTGGAAGTTGCAAGATCCCCTAAAGGTGTGTTTCTTTGTCAGAGAAAATATGCTCTAGATATTATTAGTGAAGTTGGTTTACTTGGTGCAAAATCGGCTAGTACTCCCCTTGAACAAAATCATCATCTTAGCCTCTCTAATAGCGAGCTTCTTCCTGATCCTGATCGCTATCGCAGGTTGGTGGATCGTCTCATTTATCTTTGTTTTACACGACCTGAATTGTCATATTGTGTCCATGTGCTGTCATAGTTCATGCAGCAACCGCAAACTGAGCATTGGGATGCTGCTCTGCGAGTAGTTAGATACCTCAAAGGAAACCCTGGACAAGGAGTCCTCTTGGACAGTGATTGTGATCTACAACTGTATGGATGGTGTGACTCTGACTGGGCTACTTGTCCTCTTACTCGTAGGTCTCTTATCGGATGGATTGTTTTCTTGGGTAACTCTCCAATTTCTTGGAAAACCAAAAAACAACATACAGTAGTGCGTTCGTCCGCTGAAGCTGAGTATCGGTCGATGGCTAGTACCACGTGTGAACTGAAGTGGATCAAGGGAGTTCTTTCCAGTCTTGGGATCAGTCATTCGATGCCTATACAACTCTACTGTGACAGTCAAGCTGCGCTGCACATTGCAAAGAATCCCGTCTTTCATGAGCGTACTAAGCATATTGACGTGGATTGTCACTTCATCCGTGATGAGATTGTTCGTCACACCCTGCAACCGTCTTATGTTCCCACTCATGCACAACTTGCAGATACATTTACAAAAGCTTTAGGTCGCGCTCAGTTTCATTCCTTGCTTGGCAAGTTGGGCATTTGGAGTCCACATGCACCAACTTGAGGGGGGTAATAAGGAAACAAAATATGTTTCATTAAGTTATTTGATAGCTGTCATATTCTGTATTGTATATTATTAAGTAGGTGATTTGCTGTACCATTAATCACATTATTTATAGGCATATTCTAAGGAGATAAAATAGAAAATAGTTTAAAATTTCTGATATGAAACAGAAGTTGTACTGTGTATATATTGATCATTCTGATATGTGAAATAGACACAGAATTCTTCCATAATTTATTATACACAAAACTTACATGGAATCCAACTAATAATAAAAATTATGACCGCTAGTTATATATAACATTACAAATAGTCAAACAAATCTCCAAATAAAAACAACGACGTATTACCCACGTAGCTCGAGAGTTGAACTAGAACAACGTAAATGCACAACTGTAAATTGCATGGGAACGTAATAGTATGACTTACTTCAAAGCTTTGAATTATGGCTAAAATAAGGTAGAGAAGTGAGAAAAAGACAGGAGTGCCGTTAAAATAGAATTATTTAATATTAATGTAGGGGTACAACAGTGACAAAGTTATATATGGGTCGAAGACAATTTACGTGCATCAAACAGGTGCCACAAAATCGCAAGCTAGACTCACGATCCCTTAAAGTCAGAATTGGGTGGTCCCTTTTTTTGGGTGTGTCGTAAGATTTTAAGGACACGTGTTTTACAAAGACTTCCTACAAGTAATAATCTTGGAATTTCTGTATGTTTTGTTAACCGACACTTTCGGCGCCTGTTGCAAATAGGAACTTAGGGCTAGCAAAAACACTAATTATTTCAAGAGAAATGTTAACACACTTTTTGAATATATTGTTCTTTATTTTAATAAATATTTTTCATATATTAAGTCTTAAATTTTTTAAATCATAAAGCTAAAACGAAGAATGTTTCACTAAATGTATTTTAAAGTAAATTACATACACAAAAGTATTATGATTTTATAAAAAAAAAAAACATCTTAATTCAAATAAAAAAAGTCTTGTAATTTAATACTAATTTTCAAATATAAAAATTTGAAAATGTAATGTCGAATCTTGCGTGAGTCGTCTGACAATCCAAAATGTGAAACAAATTCAACATATTAATTTTCATTTTCAAATCTTGAATCCTTATTCAACTATCTTAAGTCTTAGTCAAATTGTCTGGTTAAGTGAGATATTGAGCCCGGCCTCCTAGCTATAAGCTACCCTGTTGGTTTTTATCTTCTTTTTTGGTGTTCCCCACCACTTATTTTTTTACTTTGGCAGCAAGGGTTAAACCTACCACATCTATATCTATATCTTACTTTCCAATAAGTTACACCTAAATAGCTAACATATTCTTCTTGCTCACACACACTATCTTTCATAAACTTTTCATGACATCTTTATATCATCAAATTCATTTAACTAATATACAATTATTTCTTAATATATTAATGAACCTCAACCACACTCCTTAAAAATGGAGACCTGTTGTCAAATTGTCTGTAAAATGTTAGAAATACTAAGTAATGATCAAGATATTGATATACTATAATCTTAACACCACCTTATTGGAATTTCATTCATTTTTTGCACTGTAAACTTGGATGTACACAGTGGTACATGATGGTTAAATACTTAAATAATTGGATTTCTAGTATTTTATTTTTTTGTCACCCGCACATTTTTAATAGCGTCCTTTATCCATTATACCTCTGAATTGGTTTTCTTTATATAAATATTAATTAGTATATGTTGGCTTATAAAAAAAATAACATATTTCATCTCAATCGTATTTTTTTATCTATAAAATTAACTTAAATACAAAATATTATTTAAGAGGATGGATGAGTCTAATATAACTTGAATTCTAGTGTTCTATGCTACTACATTCTGTGTGCATT
The DNA here is from genome assembly GCF_004193775.1 of Glycine soja. Lineage (NCBI taxonomy): Eukaryota > Viridiplantae > Streptophyta > Magnoliopsida > Fabales > Fabaceae > Glycine > Glycine soja. The sequence continues at coordinate 32,710,272 of NC_041010.1, forward strand.
CAATATATATATATATATATACACGTTGCAAATCACTACATCTTTCACATGCGAATTAACACGCTTATACTGGCCACACGAATATAGTGGGCTACGCGTCGTTACTTCAACCATGCATGTGTCTCGGGCCAAGGGAATTCACACACCATTCCTAACGATTACTAAGGAATTCAGCAACGTGTCTCTGCTTCAGACAACAGTAACGTACGAAACAAACAAGAAGCATCTAATAACGTTAAAAATAGCACACACATTGAGCCTATCAGCGTTTGAGGTAAAAGGATAATAATAATAACAAAGAATACTCACATGTGTGTCGAGCGTGCGCGTGTAAGCCAACGCGGCGATGATGAGCACGACGGGGAAGAGGAGAACCGCGGTGGATCGCGGCAACGTCTTCGTCACTGGCCACCAGATTCCGTCCTTGGAATTACGAATATGCCCTCCCGATCCCTGAATCTCTTCTTGACGCGGCGTGATTACAACAACCTCCTGAACCTCGTTGTTCTTTCTCATTCTCTGTTTCTATATATGGCTGTGTTAATGCTGTTGTGTTGTGTCACTCCACCACTACCCTTTTGAGTTTTTGAGCTTCTTATGAATGGAGAGGATCAAAAATGAAAGCTTTGAAATGGGTCGGTGAGATGTGCCCCTGCGTTGCAAAAAAAAATTGAAGACCAAAAAGATACCCTTTTTATGTTTCTTTTTGTTTTTGTACAATACTGGCTGAAGAAGAAGAAAAGAGAAAATTGGGTGAGTACATGATACATAAATATAATATAATGTGTGTTTGGAAACTCACTGAAAAGTAATAAATCATGTCAATTATGCTATTAGCTTTGAATAAACTGGAAAAATCACATATGAGACTATGGTAAAAAAAACTCTCAACTTTTAAATAAATGTAAAAAGTTACATCTGGGACGTACGTGGAACCAAAGATATATGCTCACAGAAGATCATAATAACCGACACAAAGAAGACAAAGATAAGAACCTGTAAATTTTTCTTGTGTTGAATGTGTAGATTGGAGTTGAGAAGAATGCGAATGGCGCTAAAGAATCTAAAAATTAAAGATGTTTAACCTTATTACAAATTGAGGGCATGTAGATCACTGATTCAAAAGGGCGGAAATTGAAAAGGAAAATTAACATGAGGGAGAGTGAGAGTGAGATAGAAAGATATATATATATTGAGAGAGGGGGAGGAGAGAGAGAGAGAGAGAGAGAGAGAAGAGGTTGAATCCACAAGGACCCAAGGAAACCTTTTGAATTATATGAAATCAAAATGGGATAAAGATAAAAGGGATAAAGATAAAAGGGTCCCCATGTCTTCTGAGGGCGTAGAAAATGAACGCTCGATGGCCACAATTTTGGAAAAAGTACACATGCAAAGTTGGAGAAGTAATCGGTGCAGTGAGAAAGGTGCACCGATTACTTTTATTTTGTGATAATAATCCTTTTATGATAATAATCCTTTTCTTATTATAATTACGTACTATAATAACTGATTTTCTTTTCAAAATTCTCATTGATTGTTTTAAAAAAACACAAATTAGTTGAGTGTGTTTTTAATTGATGAGAAAATTCACCTTATTATTCTTTCATTGTCATACTAAATTTTTGACACGTGTATATTACTATTCAATGATTAAAAAGTTGTCAGTTTTTTAAATGTAAAAGAATTCAGTATAAATATGTAAAAAGATTCCCTCACAAAATGAGAAAAAAAATTAGAATGTAACATACGTTGACACGTATAATTGTATTTAGTGGCTTAATATATATATATTCTCGACTATTTCACAATTTGAGTACAATAAAAAGGAAATTAATATCAATTATAATATTATACCAACATTTCCTAATTATTGATCCTATCCATCATTTGGTTATTGTAAAAACAATTTTTTATAAGAATGACACAACTTAGACACAACTTAATTAATTAATCTAGACTCTCTTAACTTTTGCAAATCCTCTAATACTTGCATTTTGTTCTTATAAATAAATTGATCAACATATAAAAATATATATTTGTATCTATTTTCTATATCAATATTCTTAGCTAGTTTAGAAAATAAGATAGCAAGCTAACTAGTTTATTTGATCGTGAAACAATCATTAATTTGAACACTGTGTTAGGTTTAATTCATCACATTACACTAATTTTTAAAGGCTCAAAGAAAAAAATTGTATATCATCACTTCTTATTTAATGATCTTTACATGTATTTTGTGTATTTTTAAATAAATTTTAACAATAAAAAATATTAAATGCATTATGTTAAAGAGGAACACATACGATAGGATGGCCGGTGCAGTGAGAACCGTCTTAAGATTTGAGAAAGTGATCACATGGGGCCTTGCTGATTAATTCAATGGTTATTATTAGTGATCCACCATAAATCATGTGGTGATCTTCTCCATATTAGAATTTGTCATTTTATGAAAATACATAAAGTCAACAAAGAGAGAAAGTAACGTAGTAGGGTAGTTTCTACTTTCTACAATGGATCATCACTTTGTTTAGGCATTAAAAGTTCAACGATAGTACATTTTATTTTACTAAAATAAAGTTACACATTTTAATATATTTTTTCTTTTCTTAACATTTCTAAAACCAAGTTCTGCATAATGGTCCCCTATGTTAATGTCAACGACTCCTATCTCAAAGTTGTTGACCTTTGCCCACGATGGAAATTGGAATCTATTGACAGAATTTATGTCCCCTGCTGACCCATATTAATGAGCTTATCCTTATTGGCCTGAAAGTTCCACATGGCTTAGAAGGAAAAGATGCCATTGCCTGGCTCATTCCTAGTGGACCTTTTAGAGGACTCTAGGGTGCCTTAGTTTTCTTTCTTTGCTTTTTCATGCTTGTATTCCTACTCTACTAACAAAATATTCGAATGCAAAACTAAATTTGCACTTATACATCGAACACATTATTATATTAGCATTTGAGTTGTCAACATATCCCTCCTGCTTTAAGAATCATGGAAAATCAGAGGTGATGTAGCTGTATAATAACTAGTTTTGGAATTTTCCAAAATTACGATTCTCTCTCTGTTAACTACAGACATTTTAGTTTTGTCTTCCATGATTCCATCCCTTAACTAGACATCTTTTACATGTGTGATAGATTTTTCCTTGCATCCCATGATGGACTTTATTTACATGCATGTTTGATGTTAGACAGTAGTGCACGGGATTTTGTAAGGGATTTGAATTCTTCTATTTTTTAAAAACAAAAAAACAAAAAACTAGAAGAGAATTAATGATAAGATCTAAAGTAGAGCACAAGATGTGCCAAGTTTACGAAAAAGAACAAAACAGTTGTGAGGTTCACAAGGCCACAAAAGGATACGTGATAGAAAGAGATACTCGATTTTGTAAATGACGAAAAAAAAAACTTGTCATTAATTGTTTAAGGGTTTTTTTTTGTAAGGGATGTAATTAAGGAATAACGATTTTGTAAATGAAGAAAACAGAAAAACTCTCATTAATTTTGTAAGGAGTTTGTATTTTTTGTGTGTGTGTAAGGAATTTGTATTCTTCTTTCTTATATAATTACTGTGGAGAAAAGAATAAAACTTGTCATTATTTGTGTAAGGTTCACAAATTATTATTATTATTATTATTATTATTACTATTATTATTATTTATCTCTTTTACAATATAGAAAAAGGAAACATCTAAATCAATTTGTAGGCCAAGTGTCCAAAAACATTTATAGCATATTTGGAACTTAACGAGATTCTTAAAGGTGAGTTTTAAATCTCAACTATAGATTTGTTCATTTTTTATGTTTGAATCTTTTAAAGTAAATTTATTGTTGCTCAAAATGTAACTTTTACATTGGATTGATTATTTCATATTAAATTTTACTATAAACTTACTTAAAAGAATAAGTTTCTAACCGTAAAATACTTTTCGATATAAAAAAAACCCATCTAAATATACTTTATTTCCAATTCATTTTCAATTGAAATTAGTTTTATGAAATAAGTATCATCTGAAAACAAAGTTTATAAAATGCTTATTTAAACACGCACTAAAATTAACACGGTAAAGGTTCCAGATTCTCGATCGTTATTTAAAGACTAGAAGAAGAAAAAGAAAAAAAAAAGCTTTGAATTTTTGTGATTTTGGAACCCATTATATGAATATGATATCAGTGCAGGAATGACATTGGTGGCACCAAAAAGGAAGTTGTAACAGAACAACATGCCTTTAGCTTCTTTTTTTAATTCTCAAAAATAATTCTTTTGTAAGTAAATTAATTTTAAAAAACTAAAACCTGTTAACATTTATTGTAAGAATTAATTAGCACAACTCCCATGCATTACAAGGTAAATTTAAATTGAAAATTTAAAATATAAAATATTCTAAATTATAATAATTTTTTAGAAATTAACAAAAAGAGATATATTATACAACATATTTAATGAAACATATAGTATAAATACATAAATTTAACGATAAAACTACCTATAATTAGTATATATAAATTATTTATTCAAGAGTAAAATATTAGAATATTATTACTTTTTTTTTTGAAAGAAGAATATTATTTTTATAACACAGTTAAAAATTTATATCTCTTTAAAAAAGGTGCCCTTTGAGCCCAAAAAAGAAAAGGCACCCTACCAAAATAATAGTCAGGAAGAAAGTAAAGGCCTGAAAAGATAGGCAGCCAAGTGCAGTAATTACTTTTTTTAGCTACAATCCCTCAATTTTTTCCATCAATAGTTTGCTGTTTGTGTTAGCACTCAATTTCCCAAATGATATGCAGCCACCCTCAGTGCATGCTTCTTGGTAAGATTTATCTCAATATAACCAAAAACAATATAAAATTCGTTATTAACATGATAGATTATTTATCGAGTTATTATCATGCTCACACTATAATGACAGTTATTGATTGTTACGCTTTTAAATTTCATCATAAGCATAAGTGGCTCAAGCTTATCTCAATGAATATAAATTTCTTTTACTTGGGTAAAATATTTCCATTTCCATTACTAACAAACGAGGAAAAACAACAAGAGATAAATGAAAATGAAAAATTGAAACTCCCCATTACTTCTTCTTCCCTGCTTTCCCTTCCTTTCTCCTTACAACTTCGTCAGCATATTTGACACCCTTTCCTTTGTATGGTTCTGGGGGTCTCCACTTCCTAATTGAAGCAGCAAACTGGCCAACCTCAGATTTGTCATACCCACTAACTGTGATTCTGGTGTTTTCCTCCACCTTCACTTTGAGGCCATCAGGGATTATCATCTTAACAGGATGAGAAAATCCAAGATTCAGCACGACTTCGTTTCCTTCTACCATAGCACGATAACCAACACCAACAAGTTGAAGTTTCTTTTCAAAACCTTTAGATACTCCAATCACCAGGTTGTCTGTAAGGGTCCTGATAACATTTATTTGAAAACCACATGAGAGTCAAGAATGAATATGGACAAATGAAATATAGTTAGATTTGATGTTTTTATGAATCTAAATTGTGATGCACTGCTTAAGCTTCCAAAGGTGAAACTTAGGATGCTACTCATACAAGAAAAACTTTCATACATGAAATGGAATGGTGGTGGTGATGATGATGATCACTATAACAGCAATACTAGCAATAATAATAGCATTATGTCAAGCCAAGAAATACCAAGAGTTCATTTCCCCCAATAACAAACAAAAAAAAGTGAATGATGAGAATCTGCAAAATGTATTGCACAAATTTGAATAGTTTTGAGACTATTCATAAATGCAGGCACAAATCTAACATAAATCCTTTGGGACACTAATATATCTCAAGCTCAATAATAAAAAATAACCAATCTCTGAACTACCAAAGGTTACTTGTAAAAGTTAAGTGCACTGAGAGGAATTGTGAGGGGACCATCAAAATGTTCTGACTGCCAACTTTGAAATGCAAATAACACAAGCTTTTGATCAAATTATAGACATGCCAAGAAAGGGGAGATGGGGGGGGAGGGACCATCAAAATGGTAACAAGAACTTATCCCAAACATGATTAGTTACTGTTTGTTGTAGAAGGGACCAGTAAAACAACAAGAACCATCAGGGTTTCAATAACCAAGATATTCTCTGAATTCATAAACATTGAATATTCTAAACATAATATCCTTTTAAGTGGCATCAAATGGGGACTGGGGAGCTTTCCAGGATTTGAAACTATTGACTTTCAAGTCACAAGTGTAGTCAACAACCTTACTGTTGCATCAATGTTCGCCCTTGCAATTCAAAAATCTAATCAGATACAAAATTCTAATCAAATTATAGTGTCATGAAAACAAGTTACCCAAGGTATAGTCAAGATCACAAAATTCCCCAAATAATATAACTATCATAAACCACTAAATTACCATGATTAAGAATAACATCACCTAATTGCCAAGCTCGTCCATTCTGTATCACTACTTTCCTGTCTTATCTCTTAAGTAATTAACACAATACTAAGTAATAACTACCAGCATCTAGCTCAAATAAATTATTGCCATGATTAATGAGAAAGCAACAACAAAAAATGAATACTAGGTTATAAATTTACAACAAAATTTATCCACAAACATTGCCGCAATATGCCACAGACATTGGCCACATAGGTGCAATGACAATCAGCTATAATCAAATAAAGGTTTTCTTCGAATTTCTTTTCAGTGTGTTAAGAAAATAGTTCTGAAATAATGAGAAATAGGTGCAAAGGCAATCAGCTGTATTGAGACAAAGTGGAAATGTAATACTCCCAAATACTATTTAAAAAGAGGTCAGTAAAATAAAGTACCTAAAAAGCCCATGCATTTGATTGGCCCTTCTGGTTTCAACTGCCTTTTTAACCCTTAGAGTCCCTGACTCTTCCCTCTCAACCAACACTTCTCGAGGATAACTTAATGCAAGTTCTCCCAAAGGACCTTTCACTTGTATATCCTGTCCTTCCAATTTGACTGTGACATTGGATGGCACAGGAATTGGTTGCTTCCCAATTCGTGATTCCTTACATTCTACAGTCTTTCTAATGAAACCAACATGAGCACCAGGAACAGTTGAAACTCTGAATTTATTTGTCTCACCAACAAAAACAGAATTCAAATTGCTGAAATAGGACAGAAATGACTAGTGAGATTTCTCAAACCTATAGAACATTAACTTTGAGTTAAAGCAGCTTTTCATCAACTAAGAAATTATACCAATCATATGAACACATTGAAAGAAAAATAGAGAAAAAAAAAACAAGAGTGCTTTAAATAGATACAGGGCTCATTTAATTTGATGTTCTCCTTAAATTTTTATTTCCCGCTTCATAGCCTTGTAGTCATTGTTAAAATGCAATTTTGAGAAAAGTAAGTGCAACATCCAACTAGAACATAATGCATGCCTCCCATCACCATGTTTGTATGAAAGCAATCAATGAAGTGGCAGAAACAATAATGTTCCAATCCTTTCTGTTAACAGTAAATATATGAATACATTCACATCCCCTACAAATGATTTTATCAAGAATTCCCTGTTGGACTACTGAGAAAGCATGCTCATTAAACCCCATCAAGCCTGTACTTGTCACTTGCAATATGAAAAAACACATTCAGAGTTATTATTCTTCTTTATTTGGTTGAAGTTAGGATATCCCAAATGGGAGTCAAAGACTTATCCTTCAAAGAATTTAGATTCATTTAAGAGAGTAAACTCTCCTAACATAGATTTTTCTATACACAGGGACCTGGGGATCGAAGACCTAACCACATGCCACTATAACACTGACTATACTACTAGCAAACATTTCATCAAATTTCACTAACAAGCATTTCTTAAAAAAAAAAAAAACTATTCGGAGTCATTATTCTTCTAATACTCACTATACCACTAACAAGCATTTCATCAAATATCCTCAATGCAACAGCCACTTCATTGAATTCCAAGCACAGATTCACAAAATGACTAATATGATATCATCATTATTATTATCATCTACTAGTAAATCATTTTGAAAACCATATTCAATTAAAGACCCATAAATTCATTGAGCCAGCGTATAATTCTTTAGACCCAATTGAGACTTGAAGAACTCAGGGCAACTAAGGTGAAAGAAAGCCACATTCACAAGAGTTCAGAAAATTGGGCTTTCCTAAAGTTTAAAACTTTGTATGCTGCTACGACAAAGGGAGCTGAATCCCGTAATGGGTGTTTTTTTCATTCATGTGATGCAACACTTGGCAACCACATAACAGTTATTGAACAGTGGAATGCAACACTAGTGATGCTTCAAAAAGCAGGGAATTAAGAAAGTGAAGTAGAACAAGTGGAGCAAGGAAAAGAAAGAGGAAAGTTGGGAGCTTGACCTGATGCGAAAAGAGGAAGTAACCGAGGAAGTCATTGTTACAAACTTACAAGGTTGTTCCACCAAGAACAAGAAGTGAAGAAAAAGCCTTATCCAAGCAGGTACCTGTTATCTGCAACGTGACGTATTGGTATTTTTGTTTTTGTTTTTTTCTTTTTTAAATAAAAGCTTGATCTGAATTTGGAAACTATGGTTTGTGGTAGTCTTGACAACCAAACTCGTACATGTGGGTACATAGTCGAATCCCTGGTGACTTTGACTAAGAATCTTCGGGTTGATCAGGTTTGAGAGTTATTTAATCACGCTCAGAGATAAGGATGTCATTATAGATAAAGATGTTTAAATGAATTTATTGATATATAAGAAGATAAAAATAAATGTATAATAACTTATTTTTTAAAATTTTAATATAATTTTTCTAAAAAAATAACTTATTTTACAAATTTAAACTAAAGATAATAAATTTTAACCCATTAAATATTAAGGACTAAGTAGCAGGATATGTTGGAGAGTTCACGTGGGGAGGTAATTCCCGTTCTCTTCCCACCTCATTAGCATGTCTAGTTTGTGATCCAAGAAGTGTGGATGGGGTAACTCTTATTCGGAATTGGATTATACAGTTTGGGCCCCCAAAAGTCCAACATCAGTTTAAGCTTGAGTTTTCTTTCTAATGAAACAATGGTGTCATTTGTGTATGTCATTTTTTTTAATTGAGTAAATACTCACTCTACTTGATTGTCCAACAGGATTAGAATATTACACATTAGTTTTTTCTTAAAAAAATTAAACTAAAATAGTTTCTAGTAAAGCATAAAATATAATTTTCATATTTATGGAAGAACACAAAAGGATGAATTTGATATCTATTTTGTATATTTAAGAGTCTAATTTAATAAAAAAAATTATATAAAAAAAACTAAGAATTTCATTAGCATGTACTGAGACTCTAAATGTTTTTTTTTATATTATTGTCTAATCATAAAATGTTTTATATGAAAAGGAATATTATTTTTTTGTAATAATTAATTTAGAAACCCTGCTAGCTTAGGAAGGTTTTTAACTAATTGACTGTGACAATATTTACATTGCTAATATACTAAAATTAAACTCAAAAACTAATGTACTAATATCATGATTTTTGAAGAATCAAATGGACTTAGTCTTTAAAGGATAAAGAGAATGATATGTTTTCCAATTAAGATTATAAAAATTTTCTCTAAACTATTGCAAAATGTTTTAGTAGCACATCATAGTCTACACATTTGAGCAATTTACTGATATAGTAGGTCCTAAGGCCTACATTGGAAGACCATGAGTTTGAACTTGAAGTTTTTGTTCATCTTTATTTGTGTACGAGATCATAGACGATGATTCCATTTTAAAATTTAAACCACAACTTTTCTTCTTCATAGCCTGAATTAGATATGGGTTATAACTTATAACATATTCATCATAACATGTATGATATGTGTGTAAAAGAAAAGTCATGGAAAATATATTAAAATGAGATGTATAGATTATATTAATCCATTAATTATGTATTTGTTAAGAGCTAAGATGACAATACTTTTGAGTTACTTTTTGAATATTCGTGGTAAAGTAGATTTTGCCAAGTTGGCTCGGGTCCTTGGTCTGAGAGTAACTAGCAGAGCTAGAGCTGGATGCTGTCCAACTTTATGCTGTAAAGTTCCCTTGCTTTAAAATATATGCCAAGTCCCTCCATCTATATACACAATTACACATACTACTGTTCTCTGGTTTGTTGACTCCTTTATGCTGATTAATTGTTTTCAACATGATCATGATAGTCTTAAACATCTATCATGTGTACTTGGCTCCTTTCATCACATGCAAGAATATGGTTTTACAGACACAATGTTCTGTGAACACACAAGGGTAATAACAAAGTGTTGTTCCTTTAATTTGAGAGTGTACTTTTAAGATATGCATGTATAAAAATGATTAAAAAAAATGTGGGAGATAAAAATATTTTTATATGATATTGTGTATGTTTGGATATTCGTTGTGATCGGACGTTTGTGCCGAAATGAAATTTACAAAATAATCTTCACCTTTCCTTTTGTGTTCAGTTTGCGATGAAATATTGGACTTGATATCAGAATTCGTGCAAATTAAATTAGACTTAAAATCAAACATGCTAGTTGTAGAGTCAAACAACCAACTTTTTTATATTCAGATAATAGAATTTTCTGTTCATTGGATGAAGATTTATGCATGAAGTATGAAGAATTAAATTTTTTATCAAGTTTTGTTTGCAAGATTTGTACCTTTAGTGAAAAGAAGCTCTTATGAGGAATATTTTGAAATCAGCTTTACTCCAGAAGATCGTTATCTGCCTTTTCTGCTTAAACAGCGAAAGTGCTTTTAGCAGGTGGTCAATCAAATAGCAAATATTGGTCATTTTAAAATAACTTTTTGAAAATTTAATGTTAAAAAGTTTATATGATTTTGAATAATTTCAAAACTAATTTAGTTTAGAAGATTTTATTTTATTTATATAATAAAATAATTAAAACAGTTTAAAAGTATACTTATTAGCATCCCTTAATGAGATATATGGGAATGCAAATTTTCAAAAGAAATAATTAATTTTAAAAAAAATTGACAAAAAATATTCAAAATAAAATAATCCAAACAAGAAGGACTAATGGTCTAATGCTGTTAAAAGATTTTTTTTTCTTCTGAAAGTAGCCAAACACATGAGCTGCCACCATGCTTTTGGTTACAATGTATACAATCATGTAGTACCTCATTGATTTATTTTTTTTCTTTCAGTTTTCTTTTTTGATTACCTTTTGACATGTTTATTTGGCCTCATCTCTCATTATTTCATATTTAATAGATAAGCATAAAATTGTTGCATTGACGACTCATCAGACAATAGCAGTACCTAAGAAATTGAAATCAAACTCTTTTTTTTTTTCTTCTTAGGAGTTCATTCTTTTGATGAGTATTACTATAGGCACCGAGCTTTAAGGTAACAACAACCACTTGAAACTAAGAGGAGCTTAACTTTTTGGTTAGCTTCTACGTTCACGAATATAAAATTAAGTTCTATCTTCTATGCATTGCAAACCATTGTGCATTGATGCGATAGCAGGAATTATGTTATTACATCATTTAGTTTCTCATGTTACATGTCTAGCACGCACGCACCAACCTCCAATTCCAATGTTTTGAAGTATATGATGGACCCTTGTTAGATTAAAAAAGAAAAGTTGATGTCATACTTATCATCCTTCATCCCTTTAAAGATACATAAAATGCTGAATGATGTTTTTTTTTTAGAGATGAATGCCGAATGATGTTAAACAGATGCCAATAACAGATAAAATCTAAAGAAATGAAATAAAAGGAAGGATTAATACACTCATGTATGGGTACTATGCACAATTAATAATTTATATAAAATTTAATTTCCATATATAATCCCTTAAAAAAATTACATGACATCTTAAAAATTAATATAATTTGACCATTCGTGATAAAAGTTACCGATCGATCTTATATTCCCTCGCTCTTATATCACTTGATACCTCTTTAAGATATATATAAAAATGAGTGTGAAAAAGAGAAATAATTAGGATTCAATCAAAATAATGGGCATTATTTATACATGTTAATTACATGGCAACCCGCCATGCACCTTGGTTAGTTTACAAGCAAGGTCCTACACTTCACCACCACAGCAACAACATATGCAGCTAGCCATCATGGTGTGTGTCCAACAAAGAAAAGAGAAGAAAAAAAAAAGGAGGGAATCGATCAGTGATGTCCACCATTAGCATCATTTCCACTCAGAGATGTTCAAATTTTATTGGCAACAGGGGTGGTGCAGGGGGGGTAGCAAGTAAGTCAATGGGGACAGACAGGGGAGAGACAGAGGAGAGGGTGTGTGCCTCAAAATTGGGGAACGCAAGAGAAAGCCACGCTTTTGTTTGTTGCCTCATCCCACGCGTGAATATACTAATATACTACTGTTACTTTGCACCCTTTTGGAGGGTTTTCAAGACCCAATGAGCACCTTTTTCAGCCTAACTGTTTAAAAGAGACCCTTCACGTAGGCTTGTAAACCAATTAGCAGCAACTTCACTTTGATCCAAGTTAAAGGCAAAGGCCAAGGCTGAGTGAACACACCACACACCACAACACAACATTCTCTTCTTTTTCTTATCATAGATAGAAGCTTTGATTGCTTCAAACAAGAAGGTGTCATCCTTCCTTGTTTCTGTCTAGGATAAACAAGCAATGTCTGTAAGTCCCTTCTTATAATTATCTCTCTCTTTGGCACACCCAAAGAAACACATAATGGTTTTGTTCATAGTATTTGTTTCCAGGAAAAGAAGTTGATTAGGAGTTTATGACTGAGGTTGGTGCAATGTGGTACATTGCAGCAGAATTAGTCATGCTATAACGGTTTTGCACAAAGTCATTAGGAGTTCATGTATTTAGTGCAAGATTGAATTTCAGTTGGGATAGTTCAAAAGTAATTTTACTCTCAAAAAAAAATTCTTCTTCTTCATCTTCTGGATTGAAATTGTACATTTGAAATTCTTAAAAATACTTTTCCAACTGATATCTAAACAAGGCCTTATACATTATTAAGTTCAAAAGAAGTCCTAACAACCATTTTTCTTGCAGAATATGATAGAGGTGAGAGTTCCAAATCTTGATTGTGAAGGATGTGCTTCGAAATTAAAGAAAGCTCTCTTCAAGCTCAAAGGTACATTTTGCATAATAAGCAATTCTGTGTTTTATTTTTATTTTATTCTTTTGAGCTCCCCTTTCTGGGGGCCATGGGTTGAGCTTGTAGACATTGGCCATTGCATGGCAACAGTAATGTGAATCTTAGCATTTTAGTTGGGCTTTGATTTCAAAATTCCCATGTGCATTCCTCACTTGCTTTGCTAAGTGTACAACCCTAATTAAGTAAAGAATTTGGTACACCATACCATTCTGGGGTCCATGTAGACCTCCCTGTTGCCTGTTGGGCTCCATTTTTCTTCATGCTACGTTTTCCAAATCCAACAAATTAGGTGGCTCCTCTGTCACACCTTAGCCAAACTACATTATTTGTCATTAGAAATAAAAATAACATTTCTATAGTCTTACAGCAAATGTATTATGCAGTTATGTTTTTTTAAGAAATTGACCTTCACATTGTTATTATTACTACTCTTGTTAGTAAAACTTGCAAGTTATATACAATTATGCATTTTTTAAGAAATTGACCTTCCTTTTTTAGTAATCTAATTTCGAGGTGAAAGCTTGCAAGTTATATACAATTATGCATCCTGAAATACTTCGTTACTTTCTAGTTTCTACAATGTGTATTGTGTTACAAGGATAGATGATATCTTATAAGTGTAAAACTTTTTTGTTTTAGTTATGAACCCAGTGAACAAAAGAGAATTACACTTTTTTTTTTCTTAAAAAGTGAGTTCAAGAAAAACATGGCTTGATGAGCTGTCATTCAGCATGAAAATAAGCATGCCCAAAAGCAAGCAAAAAGTACTATAAAGCAACTTTTACATAATCAAAGTTGGGTCACCATTGATCCAAATGTATGATTAATTGTTAGTTGCATATTTGTGTGCACCATGTTAACTTTTGAATGAATGTGTGATATGCAGGAGTAGATGAAGTAGAAGTTGAAATGGAAGCACAAAAAATAACAGTGAAGGGCTATGGCTTGGAGGAAAAAAAGGTTCTTAAGGCAATCAAACGTGCAGGGAAAGCAGCAGAACCATGGCCATTTCCGGGGCATGCTCATTTTTCCTCATTTTACAAGTACCCTAGCTACATTGTTAACCATTATTATGATGCATACAAAAGTGAAGCAACCAATGGGGTCCACACATTCTTCCACACCCCTGCAGTGTATTCAGTTGCTGTGGCATCTGATGAAGCCTTTGCTTCTCTCTTTAGTGATGATAACCCTCATGCTTGCACTATAATGTAATTAAATTTAACCATGTTCATGTATACTTTGTTTCATGGTCACTTTAGGTTTCTGTTTGAAGAGAAGGTGAAGAAGAAAAGTTGAGTGAGGCATCTTTTCGTAGGGAATTTAGTGCTTGAGTGTATTATCATGTGCCTCCTTTTAATATTCATTGCGTTGCTTGGCTCCTTTCTTTTCGTAATTTGAAACTCAAATGTTAAATAACTGATGTCAATAACTTCTAATAAACTCACGCAATCTGAACATATCAAGATGCTATACAATTTTTTTTTAAAAAAAGTATCAACATCATTCCGTTTAAATATTTGATAATTTTAATATATAAAAGACAGAAATTTGTTTAAGGAAGTGAGATCCATTTCCAATCTTAACATTTCTGATTTTGTTTTCTGTATAAAAAAAATTTAAAAAGGTAAAATGGATGCACAAATTTTTTATACTATTAATTAAATAAAAATCATCTTAGTTTTGATTTTTAAATAATTAAAGTAATTATTATAAGAATCAATAAATTAAGAAACTAGAAGGTAGAAGGTAAAATTTGTGTAACTATAAAAAAATAAATGAGTAAATTTTTCTTAAAATAAATTATATATTTTTAATTTATGTTGTCTATATCTACATAAAAAAAAAGTCTAGCTATCACCACCAGTCAATGATCAATTCTGTTTATTTTTTTTTACATTTTATTTTCTTTTTTCTCTCACTTTTTTGTCACATAAAAATCTGTGCATTTCCACTGAACTCACTCCTAGTATGTTATTAGAACATCCAATGAGCTGTTAATAATTTGTTGTTCTGAGCTTAATTGAATGAAAAGATTTCACTAAGAATAGAATATCAAGAATTTCAAGTTGGATATGCAATATGAGTGAATTGATGTAACTCTTCTAGTACTATCTTTCAACTTTTACCGATAAAAAAATGTACTAAAATAATCAATCAGATCTTTTTATAAATATATTCTTCACATTGATAAATATTTTGTACAAATAATATGGATAAAAAAAACTCTTATGAAATTCTCTCCCATAGGGATATGACTCTGACAACATGAGTGGAGATATTCAAGGCATTTCGTTAAATTATATTGTGTAACAATTGTTACTTGGATTTTCTTCCTCCATTAATCATTTTTCTTCTACACCCCTCAATAAGAGGAAAATTCTAAAAACACCCTTATGTAAAGTCCATATAGGACTCAAACCTATGATGTTCGCCTTATTAGCCTAATATTCTAATTAATTAAACTAATAAACAAATTATATTATAAAATAATTAATGTCATTATATATAACACTAAAAATTTTAATATATATTTAATGCACATGTAAGTTTACATAATAAATTTTGTGACGATTAATTTTGATCAAATAATTAATTTTTAGATATATAAATTTTTATTAAATCTATAATTTTTATTTAAAGTTTATATGTGTACAAAAATATATTATTAGATCAAAATTAATTGTAATAAGATAAAAAAAATCTACTTAATATAATAATATTTACACAAATATTATAAAAAAATATAACTAAATTTATCAAAAAAACATTAAAAAAATTAAAATATTTTTTTAATTTTCTTAAAAATATTTAGGTAATACGGATGGTCAATCCCTATGCATCATACACGCAAGGGTAATCTTAAAATATTTTTAAAAAGTGTTGGATGCAGAAGAAGAAAAAGAATGAATGTGAAAAAGAAAAAACAAAAAACGCTTTGCTACTGTGCTACTATTAAATGCAGGCCAGGAGAATCTTGATTTACAAAAGAAAACAGCCGAGAAGGTCCTTTCCAATATTAGGCCCATCCAAATTGACCCCCTAACTGTAATTTCTACTTTGAACCATTGAACTTGAATCCGCCATCATTATTCAACCACTTGACTTGACCCCTCCATCGTCCTTGTATGACTAGTAGTTAAATGTTTACTAATTAAGATGGAAGGAGTGAGTTTGGTAGAAAAGAAATTAATCTCTTCTGTGAATATACATGATGGTTTTAATAAAATATATTTTTTATATTTTATAGTAATTTAAAAATTATCATAATAATTTTTTTAAAAATTCTCCAACTCATCAGAAAAAGAAACTTCAATTAATTTAGAGTTTGACCAAGATATAAATAAAATTTGACAAAAACTTATTTTTGTTAAAGATTAAATTAAAATATTACTCCATGATACAATTTTAACTTAAACACATTAATTATGATAATTTTTAATTTATATATACTTGATTAATTTGTTTCAGATAAGTTTGATTAATTTCTGCTGAGCTATATCATGCATCTTTCCTTTTCACAAGTTTTGAGGTAACATGAAGATCGTGAAAAGCATATGCCATTAGAGTAGACAATCTAGGAAGAATATTGTGTATGTAAGCCATCCGAATGTCTTATGTGAAGTGACAACTCTTTTCTTCATCATAATTTTACACACAATAATTCTTTTTCTTGATAAGGATATTTCTGTCGGTGCCCCATTAGCATTTGGTAAAAAAAAAAAAAAAAATCATTTTTAAATGATGCATGTGTTCGAATGTCAATATTTGTCGTATATCAAACATGACCAACTTACTTGAATGTTGTATATATTTTGTTTTGATTTTCAACATAATGGAATTCTGAGCTAGATCTTGTATAACAAAATTACCAAGGATCTAAACTAACATTCAAACTTTTGTGCTACAAAACAAAAGAAGAAAGAAACGACAAAATTTAGAAATACTTTATGGCATTTGGCACTGCATTTGACCACGATTTTATTATTTTTTATTGAATATTCTCCAAAAAGAAATAATAAAAAAGATAAAATCTAGGAAAAGAAAATATACCCTATCTAAGAGAAATTATAGTAATAAACAAGTGAAAAAAAATATTAATAACATACTTCTTTTATGTTTTGGTGTACTCTGTACATTTAAGTGAATTTTACACAAATCTCATTAATAAAATAATAAGAACTGTGTTAAATAAATTAGACTCACATTATTTAATAAAAGTTTCACTTAGTAATAAAAAAACGTATCGAAAAGAGTGATGTAACTATCATCTCTCTTGAACAAGTGACCAGTCAACTGATCAATGTATGTGTTTGGATTTGAAAAAGTAATAAAAGTGAAAAATGAAAAGGTGCTTTATCATGAGAAGTAGTAATCATTTAATATTTTTTTATGGTGAAGATAAAATAATAAATAGTTATTTTTTAATGTATTAATGTGATTTTATGGGGTAAAATTAATTTCACCGTGTGGTTTTTTGTTGTTGTTGAGAGGTTAATTTCACCGTGTTATTCAAATACACCACTAGTAGTAATTTAACTTGACCTTCATGATTTTTTTTTCTCTTCCTTTCCAAATTCCAATTCACTTTGCGTTTACATATTCTAATGTGCAATGATCAAGTTTGGTTTTCCTATAATCGATCAGAAAATATAACAAGATGAGAAAGAAAGTAGAAAAAACCAAATGGCACAGAATGTCATCACCATGCCTAAAACACTAAAAAATTTGTCCTGTGTGCTGTCGAATTGCACCTTATATGCGGCAAGAAATGTGCATTAAGAGGGTCCATCTGTTGGATGTGACTTCCACAGTCACACGCACAAATAAAAAAGAAACTCTAAAACCTCACGCCTTTACCCCTATATAGTACATGCTCATCAAAATTCTCAAACCCCTTCTTCTCTCTCATTCTTGCTTTCACACACACCCTTCTTCCTCTTCAAATGGCTCAGGTACCAATTTTCATTTCACAATCTCTTTCTTTCCCTTGGATTCCTTATGCACATCATCATGCTTGTTTAATTTGTTACTTATTTATTTTTTAATATACTTGTGTGTATATATATATATATATATATATGATCGATCCATAGAAATAATTTAAAAAATTATGTAATTACTAATATTATTTACCATTTTTTCCCCTTCTTTGTGCATGTTATCCCTCTTTGCATCCACAACAGAAGGTTGTGTTAAAGGTTATGACTATGACTGATGACAAAACAAAGCAAAAGGCTATAGAAGCAGCTGCAGATATCTATGGTGGGTGGTTTGTGAAAATCAAAACCAAATTTTCTACCTTGAATTCATGTTAATGTATAATAAGTTATATAACCAATGATTAATTGATCTGTTTAACTTTTGGTGTTTTGATCCAAAGGGGTTGATTCAATTGTTGCTGATGTGAAGGAGCAGAAGTTGACAGTGATTGGTCAAATGGACACAGTGAAAATAGTGAAGAAGCTGAAGAAAGTAGGAAAAGTGGATATAATATCAGTTGGACCTGCCAAGGAAGAGAAGAAAGAAGAAAAGAAAGAGGAGAAAAAGGAAGAAAAAAAGGAAGAGAAAAAGGAGGAGAAGAAAGGGGAGAAGAAGGAAGAAAAAAAGGAAGAGAAGAAGGAGGAGAAAAAATAATAGAGACAATACTTGACTATCATCTGGTTTTGTCTAATTTTTCCCTTTTTTTTCTCTTCTTTTTATTTATTTTGTTTTGCATATTTTCCCATATTCAGAAGCAATTGTAAGCTGCAAAAATTGTCTATAGAGTCTTTTTCTTTTTTTGCTAATGTGGATTTTTTTCTCAAATCTGTTGTTCATCACAATCCTTTTTGAAGCATGGATCAATCTTCAATTGCTAAGAAGGAAATGAGTTTTAATAAAAGAGTATCCTAAAATTGGCCAATGGACAAGAAACAAAGGCAACATTTATTTGTAATTCTTCCCTTTCTCTCTGTTTTATACTGTATTTTCTAATGTCGAGAGCCAGTGAAGGTATGGTAAATTGGTTGGCTTCAAAATTGTTATGATAATAAAATCGTAGTGATGCAAATGATTTAAAAAATTTCTTTATTCAGTCAATTATTATACTTATGACTATTTTCTTTTTCTATGTTATGCTTATGCAAGTGGCTCATGCGACTTGTGACTATGATAATATCGATGCTATTTTGTTCCTGCTTATGAACAAAAACCAAGAAATTTTCGGTAATCAAGAAATTCCTCCTATTGGTTGGCTGTGGGTCATTTGATCTTAGCAGAATGGCACCAAAGTCCAAACTGGCTAGCCACACAAATATGGTTTTCCAATTATTTTTCTAAGGAGACGACTCCAGCATAGGATTAATGAGCAAACCATGTTAATAAGATATTGTACGAATATAATTTATTAAAAAATAGTATTGCTAATTAAATTAGTCATTTTTAATAAATGTAAATTAATATATATATATATATATATATATATATATTAATTTACATTTATTAAAAACGACTAATTTAATTAGTAATACTATTTTTTAATAAATTATATTTTCATAATAATTTTTAAAATGATTGGGACTCATTTTGTCTCTTTTTATTTAATTTTTCTACCTAATTAATGTGTATTAGTCACATTCTTTAATTCTCAGAAGAAAAAGAATAAATTTATCTTATTACTAGAATTTACTGGATTATTTATTGACTACAAAAGTTATAAAAATAATTAAAAATATTTTGATTAAAGAATAATTAATACAACAATTAATTTAAAAAGAACTTTATAAAATGAGGGAAAACATTTTAAAAAAAAGTAGGATAAATAGTCTCACTGAATGTGTGCCAGATATATTTGTGCCGGATATATTTGTTGTTCTTTTTACACTGTCGGGAACTAAATTTTAGGTTAAATTACCCATTTGGTCCTTATAGTTTCATGGTTCTTACCTTTTTGGTTCCTATAGTTTGAAAGTAGTTTTTTTAGTCCCTATAGTTTACATTTTAATTTTCTTTTAGTCCTTGTAGTTTAAAAATATTCTTTTTAGTCGTTATAGTTTACATTTTAATTTTCTTTTAGTCCTTGTAATTTGAAAACTATAGGGACTAAAAAAGTAAGAATCATGAAACTATAGGACTAAAAAGACCATTTTCAAAATTACAGAAACTAAAAGAGAATTAAAATGTAAACTATAGGGACTAAAAAGAACACTTCCAAACTATAGGGACTAAAAAAGTAAGAATAGTGAAATTATAGGAACCAAATAAATAATTTAACCTAAATTTTATATTTTTATCTTTCAAAGACACATTTACCAGTGTATTACACATTAAAAAATAAAAGTGACTATTTACCAAAAAAGAATGATATAAAGACTGATGTATTAGTTACTACCAAAAAGTTTAGACAACCACCCTCATTCAAGTCATATTTTAGAGTCATCTTAACAAAATATTCGTAAGAACCTTATTTATATCAAAATAAAACATTAATTTCTACGGGAAGACTGTATAATAATTTAAAATAAATAACATAACTTGTATTAAAAATAAAAAAATAATTGAAATATCTACTAAAAATATAACCCGTCCTTATTATTTTCCTTAGACCACTTCAATTCGTTTCTTTTAAAAAAAATGAACTTTTTTTTATTAATATTGATAACTAGAAATTTTTTTTCCAAAAGTAAAATTTAGAGTATTATTTTAATATCTTTTTCTAAAATGTTAGGTAAAATTTTTTTTAACAATGTACGTGAAATTCAATATGTAAAATAATATTTTTAATTGAATGGTTTGTTAGAGTTAGTTTCTAATTGATTTGTTAAGTTGTGAATTAGTCAATAACTAATTCTGTTATAGTTAGTTATTGGCTTTGTGTTAGTTGTTGTATGTCTATAAAGCCTATATAAAAGGCTCGTTAATGATGAAGATGGATAAGAGAAATTTCCATCTAAACGTATGTTTCTAGCCTCCTAAATAGTTTACTAGATATCTAACAGCTGGTATCAGAGCTCCGCAAGGGACCTGATACAAGAAATTATAGTTTCTTGAAAGAGTGAGAAAGAAGAAAATTGAGTTGAGAGAGTCATGGATGATGGAAACTATGTTCAACCCACGATTCCTAGATTCGATGATCATTATGATCATTGGACAATGTTAATGGAAAATCTCCTTCGATCGAAGGAATACTAGAGCTTGGTGGAAAATGGGATCACAACAGCACGAGCAGGAGCAACCCAGGAACAACTGAAAAAGTGAAGAGGATAGCAAATTGAAGGACTTAAAGGCGAAAAACTATCTATTTCAAGCTATAGATAGAAGTATTATGGAGACAACATTAAATAAGAATACTGCCAAGGAGATTTGGGACTCCATGAAGCAGAAGTACCAGGGTTCTACAAAGGTGAAAAGAGCACAATTACAAGCTCTTATGAGGGAATTTGAAATTCTTGGAATGAAAGAAGGAGAATCTGTAGATGAATATTTTGTAAGAACTCTGGCCATTGTGACTAAGATGAAATCACATGGTGAAAAGGTGGAGCAACTTACAATAGTTGAAAAGATACTAAGGTCCATGACTGCCAAATTCGATTATGTGGTGTGCTCAATTGAGGAATCTAACAATGTGACTACTATGACTATTGATGAACTTCAAAGTAGTCTCATGGTTCATGAACAAAGAATGAGATGGCATAAAGAGGAAGAGCAGGTGCTGAAGATCACTAATGCTGGGAGAACAGGAGGTAAAGGAAGGGGTCGTGGTAGAGGTGGAAGAGGTCGAGGGAGACAGTTCTTTAACAAATAACACGTGGAATGCTTCAAATGCCATAAATTGGGGCATTTCCAGTATGAATGTCCCATTTGGGAGGAGAATGTCAACTATGAAAAGTTTGATGATGAGGAAGAAATGTTGCTTATGTCCTTCACGGAAACAAAATCCATTGATAAAAAAGGAGTGTGGTTCTTTGATTCAGGGTGCAACAACCATATGTGTGGAATTAAAGATTGGTTCTTTGATTTTGATGATAAATTCAAAGAATCAGTGAAACTGGGTGACAATTTGAGGATGAAAGTTAAGGGGAAGGGCAGTATCAAATTGAAAATTGAAGGGATAACTTAGGTAATTACAAATGTGTTTTACATCCCAGAATTGAAAAACAATCTTCTTAGCATTAGTCAACTTCAGCAAAGGAATCTCACTATAGTTTTTAAGCAAGACATGTGTAAGGTCTTTCACAATGAAAGATGTCTTCTTATGTCTAGCAAAATGTCTACAAATAGAATGTTTGCCATAGCAGCTCAAGTGATTGTCCTTTCCTGGTTGCAAATGAAGAGTGAGGGAAGTACATATCTATGACATTGTAGATATGGTCATCTCAACATCAAGGGACTGAAGATTCTTGCACAGAAAGAAATGATTAGAGGCCTACCAAAACTTCAGGAGTCTTCCCAAGTGTGTACAAATTGTATGGTTGGCAAACAACACAGATAAGCGATTCCAAAGGAGAGTTCTTGGAGAGCCTCACAAAGATTGGAGCTTATTCATTCTGACATCTGTGGACCCATTAATCCAAAATCCAACAGCAATAAAAGGTATTCCATTACCTTTATTGATGACTACAGTAGGAAATCTTGGGTTTATTTTATGTCAGAAAAATCTGTTGCACTTGATATCTTTAAGAAGTTCAAGATTATGGTTGAAAAGGACTATGGAAACTCTATTTGTTGCTTGAGAACTGACAGAGGTGGAGAATTTAATTCTTGTGAGTTTAACAGCTTCTGCAGCAACAATGGTATTAAAAGGCAACTTACTGCAACATACACACCACAACAAAATGGTGTTACCAAGAGGAAAAACAGAACTATCATGAACATGGTAAGAAGTATGTTGTCTGAAAAAGGAGTTCCTAAATAGTTCTGGCCAAAAGCTGTGAAATGGACAATTCATGTGCTCAATAGAAGTCCTACTCTAGCTGTGAAAAATGTTACTCCTGAGGAGGCATGGAATGGCACCAAGCCATTAGTCAAACACTTTAGAGACTTTGGCTGTATTGCCTATGCTCATGTTCCAGATGCTCAAAGGAAGAAGTTAGATGACAAAAGTATCAAGTGTGTGCACTTGGGAGTGAGTGAAGAGTCCAAGGCTTACAAGCTCTATGATCCTATTACTAAGAAAGTCATTGTTAGTAGGGATGTGATATTTGCTGAGAAAGAAAAATGGAAGTGGAACAAGGAAGAAATAGGAGAAAATAAGAATTTAGAAGAATGCAAAGATGATAATGAAAGTTCAGAAGGGGAAAATGCAGAGATTGAAGCTGCATAGAACACTGATAATGAAAATGCAAAATTAGAAGATCAGAATCCTCAAGCGGCAGATTCACCAAATCCTGCTCAAGGGAGGAATAGGAGACAACCGGCTTGGTTAGAAGACTATGTGACAACTGATGACCTGCACAATCTTGTTATATTCAGCACTGCGGAAAATCCAAATACTTATGAGGAAGCAATGCAAAACAATGTGTGGAGGAAAGCTATGGATGTTGAGATTGAAGAAATTGAAAGGAATAATACCTGGGAACTGACTAATCTTCCTTCTGGAGTTAAGACAATAGGAGTGAAATGGATCTACAAAACTAAATGCAATGAAGATGGAACGGTTGAAAAGTATAAAGCTAGGCTTGTAGCAAAGGGTTACACACAACAACATGGAATCGATTATAATGAGGTCTTTGCTCCAGTAGCTAGATGGGATACAATTAGAACTATTCTAGCTCTTGCCACAGTCAAAGGTTGGAATGTGTTCCAACTTGATGCAAAGAGTGCATTTCTGCACAAGGAACTGAGTGAAACTGTGTATGTTGATCAACCTTTGGGGTACCAGAAAAGGGTGAAGAAGATAAGGTCTATAAGTTGAAAAAGGAACTATATGGCCTCATGCAAGCCCCTCGAGCATGGTATAGCAAGATTGAACTTTAGCAAACAGGGATTTGTCAAGTGTTCTCATGAACACACCTTATTTGTTAAGACAGGAAATGAAGGCACGTTGCTCATTGTGAGTCTATATGTGGATGATTTGATTTTTACTAGGAATGATGAAGAGATGTTTGTTGTATTCAAGCAATCAAGGAAGGAAGAGTTTGATATGACAGATCTTGGAAAGATGAAGTATTTCCTAGGCATAGAAGTAACTCAAAATGCATAGGGGATTTTCATCTATCAAAAGAAATATGCTAGAGAGGTGTTGGAACAATTTGGCATGGAGTAAAGTAACCCTGTGGCAAATCCAATGATACCATGATGCAAACTTTCAAAGGATGAAGATGGGAAGGCAATAGATGCATCTTTATACAAGAAAATGGTAGGAAGTTTGATGTACCTCACTGCAACCAGACTAGACTTGATGTTTGCAGTATGCTTGGTCAGCAGATATATGGAGATACCTAAAGGAATGCATCTAGCTGCAGTAAAAAGGATTTTCAGGTACTTGAGAGGTGTAACTGAATTTGGGATCATGTATAGAAGAGGAAAGGAGGGTACTCTGATAGCTTACTCAGATAGTGACTATGCATGAGATGTAAATGACAGGAGAAGTACCTCAGGGTATGTCTTTGTGCTTGGATCAGGTGCAGTATCCTAGTCTTCTAAGAAGTAACCAGTGGTGACTTTGTCAACCACAGAAGCTGAGTTTATAGCAGTAGCTTCCTGTGCTTGTCAAAGTGTCTGGCTAAGGAGAATTTTGGAACTACTTGGCCATCCTCAACTGAAGCCTACAACTGTATATTGTGATAACAGCTCAACCATTAAACTGTCCAGAAACCCTGTGTTTCATGGTAGGAGCAAACACATTGATGTGAGATTTCATTTTCTCAGAGACCTCAACAAAGATGAAGTTATCAAATTGGTTCAGTGCAATTCCCAAGAGCAGATCTCTGATATTATGATAAAGCCTTTGAAGTTAGAATCCTTCTCTAACTTTAGAAGCAGATTGGAGATGATAAAATTATATGATTAAACTGAATTACTTGTTATATGTTTTAAGGGAGGATATGTTAGAGTTAGTTTCTAATTGATTTGTTAAGCTATAAATTAGTCAATAACTAATTCTGTTACAATTAATTATGGGCTTTGTGTTAGTTGTTGTATGTCTATAAAGCCTATATAAAAGGCTCATTAATGATGAAGATGGATAAGAGAAATTTTCTGCTAAACGTATGTTTCTAGCCTCCTAAACAATTTACTAGATATCTAACAAGGCTGAATATTTACCACCAAATGCTTGAATTAACTGGCATGCAGTTATTTCGTATTGACCAAATGTTTCGAATTGGAATTATAAGTATGCATTGCTTTAAGTATTCGGAGGATAAATTTAGTTGTTCACAGTGATTATAAAATTCAAATATGATTGCCTTAAATAAAAAAATATTTGTTGTTTATGAAAAAATATTGCAAAAGTTATTGAACGTGTAACATTAACTTATTATTTAAAAGTATAATATTAGTTGTGATTATCAAACTTTTGAGTTAGCTCATTAATACTATGAGTTTACGACTATCCTTATCCTCTATGACTTAATTCATTTGTAAGTTCCCTTTTTATTAGATTTTGGATAAATTTGATAACTCTCAAGTTTATCACCGAATTAATAAGTTAAAGAAATTAAACTTAAAACACGTCATTTTGGGTTGTTTTTTGTGTGTTTATGATTCACTTAACTCCATTTGACGTGTTGTTCCTAAATCGAAAAATTATCATCTCTAACAACTTCAAACCATTATTTTTCAACAATATCAAACTTTCAATAAAAATGTTCTACCATTAATATCACATCCGCAAGTTATTATTTAACGGTGATATATTACTAAACTTAGTTATTTAAGTATTATAAAATCTATAATTTACTATTTTACTTAAAATATTTAATTAATATGTTATCTATAAATATTTTATTATTATTTTTATATAAAGTAGACACTTAGATATCTACAAATCTAGTTCACAAATTAAATCTATAAAACTTCCACAAATCTACTTAAACTCTCAATTTTATAACATTATTAGCAAAATTTAATAGATTTTTCTATAATTCAATAAAACATTCATTTTGGACATCATTCACACTCTTCTCCTAGCCGGCCATAAACAGCGATTACGGTACTATAACACCGTTGTCCACCCAACATATTTTGAGGCACAATATTACTAGGTCGTAAGAATCCCTAATCAATATTACCTCCAATCCTTCGTATAATAACTAAATTATAGTTTAATTATATATAATGATGAAGAATTTAAAATTTATGATACCATTTTACTATTCACTACTTTCCAGTTTTATTCTGTGACGATAAGTTACTAGTTCAAATGATCAGTTCATGACAGTTCAAATTATTAGTCACTGTGCAGTCCCATGTCTTATTTATTAGGAACGTTTTGTATTTGAATCTTTTGTATGTAAATTTTTTCACAAGAATACTTGTATGCTAAACAAATAAACAAATAAATGTATTTTTAATTCCTGTACAATTAAATGGAGTTTTAGTTTTCAATTTTTTTTTGTGGTAAGAATTGGTTGCTATAAATCAGTAGTGATATGTACAACTCTACATGCATGCACTAGACATGTTATATGAACAATCATTTTTAAGTGGGATATGATGCATATGTTACGTCTTCATTAATTGATAGTAGAAAACATAATTCACGATCAAGATCAGAAGTTAATAAAATATTTGGAAATGATCAAAACTAAATTTAACCATATTTATACAAAATAAAATATATTTTATCCAAAAAAAATTCTATAAACGGCATTTGTGATGAAGGTGGACATGCTCACGGTTGTGGACCTCCAAATTCATTGTCCATCCACGCATGCCGCAAGACTAGAATCAAGAAAAAATTGTAGTCCAACAATTTTACCGAGAAGCACTAGACTTTAGGAATAATATGGTGTTAAAATTCAATGCATAAAAGTTCAGTGTGTCAAATATCAACCATCGAATATTGCTTTAGCAACTCCCTATGAATTCTACTCTTAATGATCTGTGATGTAATGGGCCCTAGTGATTCGAAAGTTCCATGAGAAAAGTGATGGTATTAATGAAATACAAGGGGCCCTTTCTGTTGTGACTCGTGAATTCTGGCTTATAACTGGTAATATTGTACTTGGAATGATCAAAGATATGAACAACACCGTGAATAGGTCAAATCTATTTATGATGCTGAATTTTTTGCATCAATAGTGAATCTGAACAAAGACTTGAGCCTGCAATAAATAAGAGAGAAATTCGAATTCAATGATAGTTAGCGCACCAAATTAATGCATGATTATGATGGCTCACTTACTTGAGATTATCTTGCCCTAAACGGCAAATCAATAGTTGAAGCTTTAATTGCGTTGATTAATTCACTTAGAGCATTTTTTAGGTTGGTTTTTACTAAAGTTAAGCATCTTAAAACATCATTGAAGCAAATGACTTTTTATAAAGTTGTGTAAAAGTTCCTAACATAAGTAACTCCTAATCCTAAAAAGGTTGCTTAAAAATTGAAACAATAATTTTGAGTCAAAACTAGAACTTTTGTGAGTGGAAAAAATAAGTAGGATTCACTAAAAATAAGTTGAGCACTCAAATTAAGTTTTATGTTTAGTTTGATTGAATAGATTATAAGATGAAAGATTGGAGAATGCATGAAAGAAAACAAATTTATTCAAATCTTTCCATTAGTTTGGTTGATTGAATAAATTAAAAAGGAAAGAATAAGATAGAAGAACCCATTTTAAAAAAGCATTCCATCCAAAAGTTGTTAGAAGGTAAAAATATATTTTTTGTTTCTATAAAAAAATTAAAGTATGATTTTAGTTTTTAGAAATATTTTTGTACATTTTTTATTCTTGTAATATTAAAATATTATTTTTTTGTTGGAGTGCGATATGATCAAGTCCAAACTTACATGTCACATTACTGATTCGTTTTTCACTTAACACGTGTGTATTTTTTTTTTTCACATCATTATTTTAATTTTTTATTGTTTAAGCCTAAAACATTAGCTTTTTTTTTTTTGGTCCCTCCTCCCTCTTTCATGTTAGGCTAAAGCGAATCCCCAATTCTAATTCAACCTCTCCCTATTCCCCCACTTCTCCATCATCATCGAACTTGCTTTGCCCATTCACCAAGCAGCAAACTCCATCAACACTTAATTCCCACACTTCCGATTTCAAAATTCCCAGTCCTCACTCACCAACCACAATGATGGAGGACCACCCTCTCTTTGCGCCCCGAGACGAAATGGAGAACCTCACACTCCATGATGACAACCAACGACAACAACCACACCAGTGCAAAATTATCGTTCTCCTCCTATTACCGCAACGCTGTCTCCATTCTCCACATTCTCAAAATCTCACCACCACCAGTCTCTCTCGCCCCCCTCCCCCTCTAACTCCTCTCCCCAAACCATAGCTCCCTCCACGCCTACTCTTACGTCGATGATGACACTAACGACGTTGAGTCTCCATCTTAGCCAATTCCCCTTTCTCGTGTTAAAATAGGGAAAAATAAAGATACTGCACTACGGAAATGAGAAGTCAAAAATTGTGGAAGTGTATTTGCTTTATTAATCCATAGCCTATTTATAGGCAATACAGTAAATAACCAACAGATAAACAGTATCCTACTAACAATAACCAATCACTTAAAAGTAGGAACAAACACAAGTCATGGACTCGTCCACTTGCTGTAACAACTTAAAACTAGGAATAGAATAACATAAAACATATTCTCATGGACTTGGTGAAACAATACCAACGTGTCAATTTATTTAACAAACCCTCCTTTAAACTGATAAATCATATCATATCAGTTTTAAAAAAAATCCCAAAAACTAGATTCTCCAACTTGCAAACACCGAGCAATTTCCTTAGCCTCTAAAACATAGGCCATTTGAGGGACTTCGTAAATATATCTGCTATCTGATCTTCACTTCTGCAGTAGATGAGATCAAGTGTCCCATTTCTTGTGAGCTCCCTTAAAAAATGATATTTCACATCAATGTGCTTGCTTCTTCCATGTAAAATCGGATTCTTAGAGAGTTTGATAGTTGAATTATTATCATAGAAAATTGTAGTTTCAAAATGAAGATCCTCAAGAATTTTCCTCATCCAAATAGCTTGACAAGCACAAGCTGTGGCAGCAACAAACTCTGCTTCAGTTGTTGATAAAGTAACAATTGGTTGCTTCTTGGATGACTATGAGACAGCTCTTGAGCCTAACATGAATGCATATCCAGAAGTGTTCTTTCGATCATCTAAATCTCCAGCATAATCACTATCCGTAAAGCCAACTAAATCTATCTTTAATCCCATCTTGTAAAACAATCCATAATCTAAAGTACCTTGCAATTACCGGAAGATTCTCTTGGCAACCAAAAGATACATCTCTGTCAAAGTGTCCATGTGTCTACTAATAAGACTCACAACATACATAACATTTGGTCTTGTTGCTGTCAAGTAAATTAAAGTTTCCACAATTTGCTTGTAAAGTGTGCTGTCAACATTTTTTCCTCCATGATCCTTGGTCAGTTTCAAACCATACTCAATCGGTGTGTTAACAGAATTGCAATTTGTCATTTGAAACCTGTCCAATATTTCTTTCACATACTTCTTTTGAGAAATAAAGATTCCAGCAGCAGATTGCACAACTTCAATGCCCACAAAATAATGCAACATGCCAAGATCAGTCATATCAAATTCAATCATCATGGTCTTCTTAAATTTTTCAAACATGACAACATCATTCCCAGTAAAAATAAGATCATCCACGTACACACATACAACGAGCATTTTTCCACCATCAATAATTTTAACAAAAAGTGTGTGCTCATAAGGACATTTCAGAAATCCTTCTCTCAAAAAATAAGCTTCAATACGACTATACCAAGCCTGTGGTGCTTGTTTTAGTCCATAAAGCGCCTTTCTTAGTTTATACACTTTATGCCAATTTCCAGTCTTAATGTAATTGGGAGATTGATCAACAAATACCTGTTTTTCCAAGTCTCCGTGCAAGAATGCTGATTTCACATCCAATTGGAAGATGGGCCATGATTTTTGTGCTGCTAAAGTAATCACCAATCTAATTGTATCATGCCTCGCCACCAGAGTAAATACTTCTTTGTAGTCAATCCCGAACTCTTGTTTGTAGCCTTTTGCTACCAATCGTGCCTTGAATTTCTCAACTTCGCCATTCTCTTTCATCTTGGTCTTGTAAACCCACTTTACACCAATTGTCTTTTGACCTTTGGGAAGCTCTATCAACTCCCAAGTGTTGTTCTTTTCGATGGCTACAATTTCAGCATCCATTGCCTTTCGCCATTTGGATTCTTTAACAGCATCTTCAAAAGCTACTCAATCACAATTTGAAAATAGTGCAAAATATGTATGTGGATCTTCATATTGGGGAAGTCCATATACCATAAAATCAGCCATCCAAGCAGGTCTTTGCTTAACACGTTGAGGTCGTTCATCTTCTGTTTCAACAGTTGAAATGTGTGGGCTACCTGCTGGTTGTTGCTCAATTGTTATGGGTTGCACATTCTCCGAAGGTTGCTGCCTTTCTTCTCTATTACCTCCATCAAAATCAACTTGTATGTGTTGTTGAACACTGCCTTTATCACAAATCCAGAACTGCCCTTCATCAAAAATCACATCACGACTAATGACAATTTTCTTGGTGATAGGATTATAAAATTTCTAAGCTTTTGATTATTCACTAACACCAAGAAAAATGCATTTTTCTCCCTTGTCGCCTAGCTTTCTTCTGTTTTGATCTGGAATGTGAGCATAGGCAACACACCCAAAAATTCTGAAATGATCTACTGTTGGTCTTTCCCCGCTTCATGCTTTCTCCGATGTCATATTTTGAACAACAAGTGTGGGACTTTCTATTCAAAATATGAATGCTCCAATTGACAGCTTCAGGATAGAAAGTTTTGGAAACTCCACTCCTCGTCAAAGTACTTCGCACCATGTTCATAATTGTACGATTTTTCCTCTCGCATACACCATTTTGTTGAGGTGTGTAAGCAACTGTAAATTTCCCTTGATTCCATGGGTCTCACAAAAATTTGTGAATTCATGTGAGTTGAATTCTCCTCCATGATCAGTGCGAAGTACTTTAATTGGGTTGCCAACTTCTTTCTCAATAAGCACTTAAAAAAAATTTAATGCAACAAGTGCTTCAGATTTTTCCTACAAAAAATGCACCCATGTTTTGTGGCTAAGATCATCAATAAAAGTGATCAGATATCTTTTACCACCATTTGAAGATGGATTTATTGGCCCGTAAATGTCAGAATACACCAACTCCAATGCCTTTTTTGCTCGCCATGATTTTCCTTATGGAAATGGATTACAGTGTTGTTTGCTAACTACACATTCTTCACAAACTTCAGAGGAAGTTGTGATTTGAGGAAGACCCATCACCATATTTTTCTGCCACAAAGTCTTCAATCCACCAAAGTTCAAGTGACCACAATGAAAGTGCCAAAGCCATGCGTCATCTTTCAATTTGGTTGAGAAGCATGAGTGACCGGTGTAGTGGAGATAAAGTGGGAACATGTGATTTGGTGTCATGTTAACTTGAGCAATTAAGCCTAACTTTTCATCTCTGATTTGACATACGCCATCTTTGATAGAAATTTCATATCCCTTCTCTTGTAATTGACCCACACTAAGCAAGTTGGTTTTTAAGTCTGGAACTAACAAAACATTAGAAATAGTGTGAGTTGAATTCTCTTTGGCATAGAGTGTTACCATTCCTCTTCCCATGGCAAAGATAGTGGAGTTATCGCCAAACTTGACTGTATTGTGAAAAGTCTCGTCTAACTCAGAGAACACCTCCTTGTCTCCACACATATGGTTGCTGCAACTAGTGTCTAAATACCACAAATTTTGTTGAGTTTCTTCCTTTACATGGCATACCATCAAAATAGACACCACCTGTTCCTTTTCCTTTTCTGCAAAGTTAGCTCTCTCTCCATTGTCTTTGTTCAAATTAGTCCAACATTCTGACTGATAATGATCATACCTGTGACATTGGCAGCATTCAACATTTGACTTGTCTTTGTGAGTTATTGAATGGTTGCCCCCTCTACCTCTTCCTCTTCTTTGGAATTGATTCTCATGGTGTTGTTGATGTTCTCATTGGTTGCCATGTTCTTGTTGGCTTCCACAATCATTGCTTCCTCGACCTCTGCCTCTGTTGGCTCTACCCTTGCCTCATCCTTTTTCCCCTTTTGATGTGGGGCGATTTTTGGTTGAGACGTTCAATGCTTGCTCCTCTATCTCCTACTGGTTAATTTTTTTCTCTTGAACCAATAAGGAACTTTGCAGCTCATCAAGTGAAAGTTCCTCAATGTCATGGGCTTCTTCGATAACACAAGCAACAAAATTGAATTTTGTAGTCAGTGATCGAAGAATCTTCTCAACTACAATGGTGTCTTCCGTCTTGTCACCATGGATTCATATCTTGTTGACGATTGTCATCATTCGTGAAAAATAGTCTGTGACTGATTCTCCAAATTTCATTCATAGTGTTTCAAACTCTGAATGAAGTGTTTGAAGTTACTGCCTCTTTGCTCGTGCGGAACCTTGGTATTTCTTCTTCATGGAATCTTAAATGTCCTTAGACGAATCCTTGCAAAGGATAGTTTCCAAGATTGGGTGATCAATTTCTTGGAAAAGATAATTCTTTGCCTTGAGATCCTTCAAACGCAATCCTTCTATTTTCTATTTTTCGTGCATCTATCATTGCCATGCTAGCCTCTGCTACTGGAATTCCATCAGATACAACTTGCCAATACTCCTTGGACCTTAAGAAGTTTTCCATAAATAGGTTCCAATGGTCATAATGACCATCAAAGCGAGGAATGGCAGGTTGCACGAAATTGGCCATGGCCATCATCCTCTGTTGTTGCTGCAAAATAGAAAACAAAGTTAAGAAATAATGATCAACTCTCTAGTTCACTTCCTAGTGTTTCCCCTAACCTTTTGGTGTTTACAACTCTCACACTTCCCTTTGTACACTCAAAAATAAACCTAGCTCTAATGCCACTGTTAAAATAGGGAAAAATAAAGATATTGCACTACGGAAATGAGAAGTCAAAAATTGTGGAAGTGTATTTGCTTTATTAATCCATAGCCTATTTATAGGCAATACAGTTAATAACCAACAAATAAACAGTATCCTACTAAAAATAACCAATTACTTAAAAGCAGGAACAAACAGAAGTCATGCACTCATCCACTTATCGTAACAACTTAAAACTAGGAACAAAATAACATAAAACAAATTCTCATAGACTTGGTCAAACAATACCAACGTCTCAATTTATTTAACATCTCGATCTCCATCTTCAAATTCAGAGTATGTAAAGATAATAAGCAATGGAAAAGAAAGAATATAGGAAGATAACAATTTTGAACCCTATCAAGGAGCAAGAAAGCTTGAATTCGATTGTTCCTGGTGGCAATAGTTACGTGACCTACTTGATCTCCCTCTTTCATTCAGTTGTTGGAATACAGACAACAAACACAAAAGAGGGAAGAGAGAGACGTAAAAAATTGCAAACGTTTCAGGGTTAAACAATAATTTTTTTAAAAGTTATGACGTGAAAAAAAATACACATGTATAAGTGCAAAACAAACAAGGAATTTGACATGTAGATTCGTACTTAAGCAAATCTGGCTCGGATCCAAAATGTAATATATTTTAATATTGCATAGCATGAAAAATATATAATTTCTTTACCAGAAATGAAAATGTACTTTAGATGTTTTATAAAGATAAAAAAAATATTTTAATCAAAATTTATTAGCGGTTAAATCCATATGCAAAAATATCTTTTGGTCTTCTTATGTCCCAATAGATTAATGTAACAAATATCATAGGGTGAATCCTTCTAGAAAGCGACACGTTCAATATCTTTGCATTTGCAATAGTAGTGTAAGCAAATGTATCATCTTCACTTCTTGCAGAGAAACTCACTATCCAAACTAAACTTTTAAATTGTCCATGTTTCCTTCAATACAACTAATCCCCTCAAGCATAAACTAGTTTTATATTATTAGCTTTCATCGGTAAAATATCATCATCTCAAATTAAATATTATATGTATTTTTTTAATTAATTTGTTTTAATTAGTATTTTAGCATGTAGATCATATTAGATGAACATTTTTGTATAACTTTAATTATAATAAATAAACATTTTTAAATATCTAAATTATATATTTATGATAAATATTTTTTTCGTATAACCAAGAGGTATAATCCCTCGATGTTGTCTCCTTGGCAAGCGTATCAAGTTGCACAAGTAATATAAAATAGTAACATTGAGTATCAAATTTCATAGAGACTATACTTGTACTCAAAGTTGTATATATACATATAAGCAATTAGTGACTCAAATCGAATCTTGTTCATTATTTAACTACAACTATAAACTAAAGGAATTAACTACAAAACAAGGAAGATGAAGATTAAGAAAACAAACACTCTAAGTTGTGATGAGTTAAGGGACTTGGGGGCTCTGCTTACCAAAACTATTCTTGATATAATTTTAATAGATTTTTCTCTTTTAACATTAATATAATTATTACCCGCATCTACTAGGTTATTCTAACCAAGATCTCTCAAGTGAAAGAACCTAAATCACTTAATATCGCTCTCAATCTCTTGGTGATTGATTGCTAAATGATTTGCATTAAGAGAAGAGATGCATGAATAAACTGAAGAAAATTACTCTATCCCTAGATATGACTCACTTTAGATATTCTTCCCAAGTTCTTAGCATACAAATATTTCTCAATATTTATATCCTAAAATAGTACTTAAAGATGAATGATTAAAACCATAAGTATGTGAATAAGCATAAGGGTGAATAATAATAACAACATTATATTAAAAGATGGTTTAGAATCTCTAGAGTTCTAAGCCAAAAGATAAGGTGCATTTAATATATAGTGGGAATTGAATTTTTATTACTAAGGTTTAGGTGGTTTAAATGCAAAGTGAAAGATTGTATTTTACTAGATGAAACTTATTTGAATGAATCCATTGAAAATTGTTTTTGTTTCAACTTCCAAGAGATCTTATTTATTATAGTTGATGACAATCTTCACTATAAATAGAGAAGAGAATTAGTGGAAAAGATACACAATGAAGATAGAGTGTGTGAGAGGAGAGATTGTGAAACAAAGTCACTTTGTTAAGAGAAAAGTATCTTTTTGTGAGAGTGCTATCATTTCTTGTAACTATTAAGTAGGGTGCTTGTGTTTGTAGAGTGATACATTATTTAGGGTTGTTACAATCTTGCAATCATTTTTGTGATAATGAAATACTTCTGAGATAGTTCTATGGGCGTAGGCAAGAAGTGTCGAACCACGTTAAATGATTGTATTTATTATTATTTTTTCTACGGTGTAATTTTTGTTGTGTTCTTATAATCCTTTGTGAATGTGAGTAATTTTATTTGTGGAAGTGTTGATTACCCAACATAATTAGTACATCGAAGAGACTATAGTTTGCAGAGGTCCCAACTATTAGTGGTTTTAGCCTCTCATTGTCATGAGAGACTTACAAATATAAAAGTGGGATGAAAGGGAAGGAAATGGAAGAGAAATAAATTGAAACGATCGGTCAGAGCTCCGAAAGTGGATTTTCCTAGCACTGGCTTCTTTGCTTTCCTCTACTTCTTGGTTTTCTTCATTGTTATGGAAACAAATGTTTCCTTTTCTTTTTATATGTTTCACCAACTGATTGGTCAATCAGAATTCTCTTGTGTGCTTAGCGCAACGCTTGTGTTGAGCGTACTTGTACAACTGGATCAAGTGGTTGCACGCAGGATAACGCGCTTGCTCGTGAAAACTGTCTTCCAATGTGACTTCTTGCGCTAAGCGGCTTACTTGGGTTGAGCAGTTTTGACTCGTTGAGCAAGAAGGTTGCGCTAAGCGTGACACTTTAGTTCATGAATTCTCTTCGAGGCCTATGCTACAACTCTACACAAAATATAACAAGAATTACTCTAAAAATCATTAACTTTAGCATCTTTTGGATAAAAACTCAAAAGAAGCTAAGTTCCTATTGTTTTAACACAAAATAAGCAATAAAAGAAGAAAATGAGATCATTAATATGTGATTTCAGTATACAAATAACGTATGCATAACACTTATCACCTACCCACCGGGTCAACACATTTTTTAGGAAAAGTAATACCTCCAATTGTCACTCTATACACAAATTGAGGATCGAACCACAGACTTTGATTAAGGACTCAAATGTGAAACCACTAGTACTAATAATTTTGCTTTATGATAAATAATTTAAACTTTGATACAAATTTTTTATTTTAAAATGAATAGACAATTAATAAATTACAATATATATGTGTGCACATGTGTGCATATACTTGCATGTATAAAAATTAAATAGATAATAATTTGAGAAAATTGAAATTTAGACCTATAACAATAAAAATTATTAGTTATTACTCTTTGATATTCACCTTTCGACATCAACATCATAATATATTATTAGGAAAATAGGATATGGGTACAAGGATACCATTCTTTACAACCTTGGGTCAGACTTTCGCTCAAATACCATAAAACAAATATCCTCTTCTTCCCTGAACACCAAAGAAACTTACTACCCAAACTATATATACTTATAAATCGTCTATGTTTCCTTCTATACAACTAATCACCTTAAGAAATTAGTTTTATATCATTAGCTTTTATGGACAAATTAACATCATCTCAAATTAGATCTTTCATGTATTTTTTTCTTTATTAATATATTAACTTTTAGTTTTAACTAGTATTTTAATTTGTGCATTGCATAAGATAAATATTTTTATATAATTATAATTATAATAAATAAATATTTTAAATATAATAATTATATTTATGATAAATAATTTAAATTTTGGGTTAAAGTTACGTTTAAATTTTATTGTTATTATTATTAGGCTTAAATATATTTTTAGTCCTTTAAATTTAAGTAATTATTATTTTAGTCCTTAAAAAAATTATTAGTCCTTCGAATTTTCAAAAAATTATTAGTCCTTCGAATTTTCAAAAAATTATTTTTAGTCTCTCTCATTTTTAGCGCTAATGGTATCATAATTTGTGGTGACTTTTCACCTGTCATCTTTTTTTTTTTAATTTAACTTCTTTACCAGTTAAAAACCATGAGAATATGTAACAAAAGTCTCTACAATTCCACATCCATATTTTTATTTTTCTTTATAAATTTCAAAATATGTAAAAAAAAGACCACCAAAACATACGAGTCAAATATTTTGACAGGTTAAAATCGTTAGAAATTATTTTTCAAAACAATAAATTTTGACAGTTAAATAGTCATAAATTATGAAATTATGAACACAATGAATAAGAAGAACTAAAAATAACATTTTGAAAATTTGAGGGACTGATAAAAATAATCTTTTTAGGATTAAAAAATAATAATTTTTCAAATTTAAAGAACTAAAATATATTTTTTATCCTTATTAATTATTATTTAGCAATTTAGTAAGTGACATACATTTAAAATGACCACGTCAACTATTATTGAAAAATGACATCTAATTTGTTTAGAAATATGTTATGGATTTACATATTGGGTAGAAAGAAAAACAATTTGGGATAGCTTTGAGACTTTAGAGGGTTCCATTTTGGACTTTTAAACTTGTCAAGACACGAATCCATCCCAACATGGGATATTGTTAGTCATGAATTTTTTAAAATGCAATGGAAAATAAAAAAATAATAGTAGAAGTGAAAAAATTCAGAACCTTAATAAATAGAATAAAATAATAATAAGTTATTTAAAAAGTGGGAACAACATAGTAGCAGTGTTATTAAGCTCTATAATGTAATCTTTCACCTTAATCTTTTATAAGGTGCGTAAATTAATGGAGTATCACATATTTTTTATAAACAAGGAGAGAAACATATTTATAAATTTAATCACTTTTTTTTATAATTTTAAGAAGAGTGTTGTGATAATAAATGTTCTATGAACATTAGTTAAAAAGGTAACAACTAAATAACTTTATCCAACAAAACAACTCATTGGCTTGAACCATTTGCAACTCTCTTATCAAAACTATACCTAGAAGAGCATGAGTTCACGAGTTCTAGTGCTCTTATTATATAACTATAACTATATATTAAACTAGCCTGTAACCCGTGCATACGCACGGGTCATTTGTTAACTGATTTCGTATACATTTTTTTCATTTGCAACATAGACATAAAATGAAACATAGTGCCGAAGCATAATAAAGCTAAATATTGATAACAAAATAATTATTGAAACAACAAAATTAACAAAACATTGTCTGTAAAATAATAGGAAAAAAATTAACCAAATTTTTTCATGTAAATAAAAATATATATACATAATCTGTCCATAACAACATTCAAAAAATAAATTTACATAAAAGATCTACAACAACAACCTAAAGATAACTATGATTATGTCAGAAAAATCAAGAAATAAATGATACCATCAGCTCCTCAAATTGTAGAAGATACCAAGCTCGAATTGCCTTTATGTAATTTCTTAGGATACACACACTATGTTTCTCTATTCTGTAGAAATGCATTGTAGTTGTAGAATTTTAATTGTGTCTAGGTGGTGATAACAAAGAAAAGAAAAAAAGGGCTTAGAAGATTAAAAAGGTACTCCCTTGACTTGATTCCATTGCCTGTTGCTTAAAAGAGTAGTCCAATATTTTACTTTTTTTTATTGACAATTGATATTCAAGCAAAGTCTGAGTAATTTGAACAGTCTAGATATGGTCTCGAGTATGCATATCAAATTAACATAACAACAACAACAACAACAATAATAATAATAATAATAATAACAATAAGTCTTAAGTAACAACAATAACAACAATAATAATAATAACAATAAGTCTTAAGTAATTTGAAGAACTGCTCCAGAGGCTTCCTGAAATGAATCACCTCACAAATTCTCATATTACAATTTAAGTTCATGATTTAAGTGATGCTTCTTGAATTCAAGTAGCAACAGGAAAATTTAAGTGAAAAGAAAAAAAAAAGTTGGGACTAAAGAATGAGAGAAAAAATAGAAAGGCCTCTGATTGATTAAATACCTATCTCCATAAGTCAATACCTGCCTTACTATATCTTCTGATGCAATCATATGCAAAAGCAATGAGTTTTGAAACACATGACGTACTATATGAAATCAAACCAACCCAATTCCTCTTTCTAGATGTTATTATTATTATTATTATTCAAGTCAAGTAACCATGACTATGCTAGGGTGTTGCCTATAATATTCCCGTGATTCAAATTTGCCACCATGAGTAGGTGAAGGCAACCACAAAATTTGAAGAAGTAAGTGGTCCTCTAATTTTTAACTTCAATTTTATTTTATTTTAATTACACTCGCTGCATATTGATCTACAATTGCTTTTTTTTTTTGTTGTTTTGGGGATTCGGCAAAATATATCACAATATAGAAGGAAGCAAAGATGCAAGAGGGACACATTATTTTTAATTCAGGTGCGGAGAGAAGAGTAAATGAAAGAAATTAGATATCATTCAAACTACCAGTGAGAGTTAGAAAGAGCATACTCTGACTCTAAATTCATTAGAACTGCAGACTTCGTGGATACCTTGGCACGGTCAAGCTGTACCTGTGTAACTGTCATTGCAGGAAGCCTATATTTAATGTGGCACATATCAGGATTCACAACAAGAGACAAAAAGCAACGCAAATCAAACCTTGTCCTAGTGATGCACTTGTTATTAATTCTCTAGCTGCTAAATCCACAGCTTTTGCCACAAAATCAGAGCCCTATAATGATGCATAAGAAAAAGCACTCAATTTTGATATATAAAGCAGTAACTACTGTTGTAAAAATTAGTTCTTAGTTTCCTCAGTACATATATCTGTCCATTTCTTCCCTTTTCATGTATTATTTAAAACTTTTTTTTATTTGCCTTTGGCTTACTATTTTTCCTATATTATTTATTTACTCATCAAGCTTTATGATGGTACTAATTTTCTGCCCTAATTTACTCATTACTTTCCTTTGTTCATTTGTATACATATGTTATATGTTATGTTATTGAAAGCAGATGTACATTTGATATGTTTTTTCAATTGAGAATTATCATGATGAATTTATAACAGGTTGATATACTTATGCTACTAAATCAGGATCGGATGGAATGGTCTTTTCTTATAGGACTTCTAGTATAGTAAATAATTTGACCACCAAATGAAAAATATAAGATTGGTTGAGTAATTAAATATTAAAAAAATACAGTTTAATTTTTTCTACTAATAAAATTAACAAACTAATCATTAATATTTAACTACAAAAAAATTCACCTCAATCTCCTTATGCATAAACGCACTGCCATATTTTCCATTCATTCAGTTGTACATGTTTCGATGCCTAGCTAGTAGCTAGACAAATCAAGATCTTCTTTCTGGATATACATTGGCTTCGATCTCAGTATAAGTTTGCTTCTTCCACAGCTAGCTACTCTCTCTTTCCCTCTCTCTCGCACTCAGAAATCAACGGTGGTCCATTAGGATCTAATGTACCGTAAAGAACAATGATGTATCCATTTGCGTCTACTTCTGGGCGTTTAGTGGCACATAAATGAGCTATCTCATTTATTATCCATAGTGTATATATCCGATTTCTTTCTCTTGCCAAATTTAGTTTGTTACTTGCTCTTATCTAGCGATAGATGAAAGGGGTCTTAGTTATATATTCACATCTTAAACTACTAACTATCGATCCAGCTCACACAAGGTGTTAAAATTGATTGAGAAATTAATATGATATAATGTACCTGATATGCTGAGGATGCTGACCCGAAAATAAAGCCTTGCGAGAAACTGCTCCGGTTGAGACAAGAAACGTCATGAATGGCAAGAAATTGCTCCATCTCTCAATTCAAGGACCTCATAAATCCCTTTAAATTAAACAAAATATAAATACAATTAAAATCAAGCAAGGCGGCAGCATACATGAAAACATCTCATGGTAGATTCGACAAACACACTACCATAGTGTTACAGAGTTAAAAATATTAGTAAGCAAATAAATAGGGCTAGAAGACGTTAGAGATTGTTGTTGTACTTGTGTGTGTCTCCATATTTGAATACAGCAGTAAGAGGTTGGATTAGATAGAATAGAACAAACCTCAACAATTCGAAGTTCATTGAGAAGAGAGTCTGAAGGAATGGTAATTGTCTGGGAGATATGAGAGCGCTGAAATTGCAAAGGTAAAAAAAATTTAGAAAATCATAGAGATTGTTGAAGTTTCAGAGGAGTAGCAAGTACTGACATAGTTATCGATAAGCTTCTGTAGTTGAAACTGCAGGTGTAATTCTTCATAGCAGGGTGACTGATTTCCATTTCATAGTCTCGATGAAAAAGATTGGCCTCAAAGAATCCATTTTGATCTGTGGTTCCTGATAATTTGCATAATCTCCTTTTAGAAAGGAGCCTATCCACAACATATAAGAGAGAATCAAATTTTGTACATAAAGAATTATGAAGATTGAAGAACAATAGGTAGTACCTCAAAATAGAGCTCAGCGGGTCCTGATTCTTCCACTGTGAGACCACCCTTAAGCATAGACCAACAATTAGACTCAGCAAAAATGGCACCAGCAAATTTTAATCTTGTAGTTCTTTTCACAACTGCTGTTACAGGAACGTCGCTTCCCTCACTCACTTGT
Organism: Glycine soja; assembly: GCF_004193775.1. Taxonomy (NCBI): domain Eukaryota; kingdom Viridiplantae; phylum Streptophyta; class Magnoliopsida; order Fabales; family Fabaceae; genus Glycine; species Glycine soja. The sequence goes on from NC_041010.1 coordinate 32,752,185, forward strand.
ATCCAAGCTGCATAATTTCAACCCAAGCATAACCATGAATGAAGAATAATGCATTTTGGTTATTGATATTTCATTTACAATAATAATGACCCTATAAATGGGAAAAACTATATGCACGATTTATAATATTTTAGTACAAATTTTACCGGATAAAATATAATGCTTATCCTTTTCAAGGTAAATCTTCTGGGAGACACAATCATGTGCTTGATTTCTGCTATGGGCTACCACATATTTGTTGCCTAATGATTCTCTATATTCTATTCTTGCCTCCCCAAATGCAGTTCACCCTTGAAGTCCATTATCCAGTTCTGGTTTTTGGATAATTCCTCCATTGTATAGAGACTTTTGTGGGTGTGCCAAACACTGAGATTGAAAAGATATAACACCCACGATTTGGTGAAATTTTCAGTAACATATATAGTAAAAACAAATGCCACAGGAACAAAGTTTAGAGTAGGGTTTTCAATCAACAAAAAGAAAGTCACAAATTAATCAATATTGAATAAATTAGAGTGTATATATAATGTCATTATTGATAATGTAATGCCACTTCCACAACTGGCAATTTTGTTCTCGTGCTTCCAACCAATAATACAACATGCATTCAACTATAAAATTTAGTAACTTCATTAATAATTTATGTAATTTTTTGAAGTGAAATATATTGATGTAATTAATTCATTAAAATCTTATGATTATAATTTAATTCAATCTTTGTCCATTTGCTTAAATAAGATTCAGTACTAAAATAAACATTCAAATCAGGCTTGATGGGCATGCAAGGCACACTGCGTGAATTTGGGTTTCGGAGATCTTTCGCTGCGTGATATTCTCAAACACTTGGTGAGCACGCTGCAAAGGGATTACTCATTGCTTTGTAAGAGTAGCACGACCCTGAACCATCTGCTCTCACACACAAATAGATAATAAAAAGAAAGCAATACATTAGAACCCCATTCAAGTCAAGGGCAAAAAATAAAATAAAATTAAAGCCTTCACAAATAACAAAATAATATCAAATCATATATATTGTCAAGCAACTCTCTTGCCCTCTTCATCTCCACTCACACTCTCTATGTATCTTGTTTGTGTTTCTTTTTGGATTTGTTTCGCATGCATGAATCTCCTTGTCACTTGATTCTAGAGATCTTATAAAAATCTTTGATCTGTAGGACAACGTCAACTGTTATCAATTTCCAAAAATAATCAGAATTTTAGGATTGAGATAATGAACTTTGGGATAAAACAAAATTTCAATAAACAAACACATAATAAATAAGGATCAAAATTGTTTAAAATCACTTTGACATATATTTTTTTTAACGAAAACTAAACTAATTATATATGGTATCACTAAAGAAAAAGATGGAGCTCACACCTTGCTTGAATTGAAGTTATAGAGAATCTCCAATAGTTTGAAGAGCCTATACAGAAAACATGGATGTAATTAGATTTCAAATTCAAGAAATTAAAAATCACACTCATATATATTGTTATAAATTGCGTGAACAACTTTAACAGGAGAAGAATCTCGTGACTCAACCACAAAAATAAAATAAAAAGAGAGGGGAAATTATTACTTTGGGGTCATTTCCTGCGATACCAAAATAACCTGCAACAGGCTTTCAAGGAAAAAATAGCAACGAAGCATCCAAAAAAACCACAAAAAATCAGACAAAAAAAACATAAACACAGTTTTAATAAAATCAAAATAGAAGAACCTCTATCTTCTTCTTAACTTCTCCCACAACTTCTTTGTCAAAGCCGTCGTTGTTACTGTAACATGTTCCAAAAATAAAACCACAAAAAATCATGCCAATCAAAGAAAAAGAACCCAAACCAAAATCGCAAAAAATAAAATGAAGATGGAAGCCCTCAGCAGCTCTAAAACTCAACCGAAAACAAAAGAAAAAAGTGGAACTGAAAAAGACACCAAAATAAAGAAGAAAGAATGGAAACAGAGGAAACAAATTGGTGGGGAAATGACACAAATGAAGGAAGCAGGTTTGAAGTTGGTAGGAAAATGATCGGAAACGCTGGAGAAGAAGCCACATGCATCACCAATAGAATGGCCAAAGCTAAACACTCAACGTGGCATAAAACGTGGCACAAAACCAAGGCAAAGTTGAAGGGGCATAAAATGACCAAAAAGCCAATAAAATGGACAGGTGTCATCAGCTGAAGCACGGGCACAATAGTAATTTTCCCATGCTTCTCTTTTATAATATAGGATATAGATAGATAATTGTATGCATATAGTTAGGTGTCCAAAATATATTTCAAACTAATCCTTGAGATACATAGATCTATTAGACACTTAAATATATTTTTTCTCTTAAAAATAAATATCATTTTTTATATTATTTTAATAAATTTTTATTTTGTGTTTAGTTACTAATAAAATAATTTATATTTTTGTAGTCCCCGATAAATTAATAAATTTTATTTTTGCTTCTTGGTAATTTTTTTATAATTAGTCAGAACTAAAATAAAATATCAAGGATAAAAAATAAAATTTATTTTATTAGGGACTCAAAACAAAATAAAAATTTATTAAAGAACTAACGTAAAAATTAAGTATTTATTTAGGATCAAAAAATATATTTAAACTTCTATTTAAAGTGCAAACTTTTCTCAATAAATTCTCTTCTAAACACATGGGTTTGAAGATCAATCATTTGATCACATGTTTAAGAGGCATAATTATTTGTAGTAACAACAATTGACATAAGTAATAATGACTTTTATCCCTTAACCAAGTGTTTTAAGGTTCAAATCTTTGTTGATCATTGGATATGAAATAAATCACATCGAAAGAAAAATTCTCATCTTATGTGCACTTATGATCTTCAACAAAAGATTAGTCATGGCTTCCCATGAAAGTTACTTTGTACTAATATCATGATTAGAAAAATGATACATAATTATCGGTCAAACATTCCACATTACTTTGGTTTGTTAATTTTTTAATTTATTTTAATATTGAATAGGTTTTTAAAAATGACAAGAAATGTAAAAGTTATTGAAATATAAATTAACTAAAATAGGTGACCATACTAAAAATTGTTAGAAGCTAAAAAACAATAAATAAAAGTGATAATGTTGAATATTGTTGAAGTGAGTTGAGAAAAGAACATGACTAAAGATAATGACTTTTTCAACTTGACTAAATAAACTGAGGAGGAGAAAGGTTAGGAATACACTCTTTTAAACACATTTTTTATTGGTTAAAATTTATTAAAAATAATAAAATTTGATGAATTTAACATCATATTTAATAATTTTCTCTCGTAATTTTATAATTGTTGATAAAAATTTAATCATTTAAAAAGAATGTGTTTAAATGAGTATGTTAAATATTGTGTTAATAACACTTTAGAGACATGATAATTAATATATAATGAAATTTGCTAATTATTAATTTACATTAATTAATAATTTTCATTATAGTAGTTAGAAATTAAAAAGTTATAAAGACATTTTTTTAAAAAGAAAAAGTTATAAATACATTAATCAGAGAAACGTGTAAAATTTATGACATAGCTAAGTAATAGTAAAAGTTATATATATGGGCGTGTGCGGAAATTAAGCTTTACGTCCCTTTAGAAAACCTTCTCCCATAGTCATAATTGATTTTTCTTGTATCATCATATGAGATCTGACTTCTCTGTCCATTTTCAGGTACTGTCCATTCAAAATAACATTGTGTTAATATTTAATTATGGACCCATTCCATGAAAATCATAAAAACTATTTAATTTTAAAGGAATAGTACAAGGACAGCTTGAGAAGGGACAACAGAAAAGCCAAGTTCCACATGTGTAAATTAAGGCTATTAAAAATAATAGTTAAAACAATTATTAGGTGATAATATTAATGCTAAAAAGATGCTAGAAGCTAGGTGAAAAATAACAAATAAAAAAATAAAAAGTGATCAATGACGTCATTGTTGAAGTGAGTTGAGAAAAATTATGTGGCTAAAGATAACGACTCCTCTAAAAGAATGATATGACCAATATTAAAATTGAAACATTAATTATCCGCCATAAACACTAATAGTGAATGGCAATGATTATTAATTAATATTATAATTAAATTTCCCATTCATGTATAATGTTAACGTAGCTAGTAATTAATTAGTTCCCTATAAAAAGTTAGTTAATTAATAGAAAGAAAGCTAAAAAGATATTTAGGGTTGTATTGGATTTAAATTTTAAAAGATTATTTTAGTTAAAACTTTGTTTTTGATTTTAAAGATTAAATAGAAATATTATGACTTACTCTTATGATAGTTTGAATTTTAATAGATTTATATCGAATTTAAGTAGAAATAATGATATGACTTTTCGAATTTTAATAGAAATATCATAAGAATCTAAAGGATTTGAAATGACTTTATAGATTTATAAAATTTAAAAGGACTATGTAAATTTTTAAAAATACATTCAAAATTACAAGAGTTGGTGAAAAAAGTAATAGTAAATGATGAAGTTTGGATAAAAAATAAATAAAACCAATTCACTTTTTTAATCTTTTAATAGCTAAATTATTTCTAATTTTAAGTCCTCCTATACTAATCTTTTTTACAGTAACATTTTATCATTTTCACTTTTAGATTTGAACAACATATTTAAAACTATACATTGGTTTTCTATTTTTTTTTTCAATTACTACAATTATTTCATGATAAATCTAATGACATGTTTAAATGAGGTTCAATAATAAGCCTATATTATAAGGAAGTGATGAAGATGGAAAAGTTGTAGGAGTATTTTTTTTTTTTTTTACATAAAAAATCTTCTAAAATCTTTTAAAATCCTAATCCAATGTTCCCTCTTTAGCCAAAAAATGTGAAAATTTACTTATACGGGTATATAAGGGTTGAATTTGTTTAAACTTAAAAAAATAACTTTAAAAATAAGTATTTTTTTATATTAAGTATTTTTTTTTAAAAAAAGCATATAAGTTTTTTTTCTTAAAATAAACAAAAAGATTTTTTAAAAAGTAGAAATAGTTTAGACAAACATACTAAAAAATAAAAAATTACTTATTTTATTCAAGTAAACACTAATTTCAATAAATATATTTAAACAAACTGACCCAATAAAAGTTTAAGAAATTTAAATGGTGTTTCACTATTTCAAGAATTCGTTTCTCAAGTTTTATGTATTATTATTATTTATTTGATGCCACCGTTAGATTCTTAGACTCTCCAATGATATCAAATTATTTTCACAAGCTTCGATGTTTTGGACTGATTAAGAGACTAATCCTTCATTGAAATTTAATGAAATTTAAAATTTATCATTTCTCACCAAAAATATATTTTGTAGGGATCAAACTCAAATTCTTACCCCCACAAGTTTTATATATTAGGAATAGATGCAATAAATTTAAACAAATAATGATTAACATTAATTAATTGGCCGGTAGTCAAGCTATATACTAGTACTAGTATATTAAACACAAAAAACCACAGAATATACCCCCCCTCCCCCCAAAAAAAATCATTATTTGTGTTTATTGGTGTACGAGATTGGCATCTACAATTCATAGTGAAACAAAAACAACAAAGTTTATATATATATATATATATATATATATATATATATATATATATATATATATATATATATATATATTCTCAGCATCTATGCGGGAGACTTATGTGGGTGTTAAGGGAAAGACAATGATTGAATTTCTTATATAGCATATGACTTAACAGCCATGCGTAAGCCACAAAAAGGTCTGGTTCAAATACTAGTTGTTTCATGGACCAAATCATTCATCTGAACGAGAAACAAATTAATTAATATGGGAAGGGAATCCCATGTAAGAAATTCTTAAGTGTTTCCTAGACTATCAATTATAGAAAAACCAACAGGATCTTGAAATTTATGATTCTCACAAACAATTAATAAAAAATAATAGATAATGATGTGTACCTTTCTCCATAGGAACTTCTCTCTGGTGCACTTTGATTTCCTTGAAAAGGAGAGAAATAAGATTTCACTTTCTTTGGCCTTTCTTTACTGCCTCTCTCCGTTCGTGATGACTATGGGCGAGAGAGAACACTTTCTAGTCAGGAAGGGGACCTTATTTCACGTTAGTGGGTATTAAGCCCCTTTCAAGATAAAACCTGTTAACATTACTCTAACACAAGCATGCATGCAAACATATAGAACAGGTAATCAGAAACATATCATAATTGAGCTCAGAGTGTCACTAAAATGCATAAGATAAATTACACTTAATGATCATCAATAACAATAATGCCCATACTTTCAACATGTTCTATAATGTCTTGGGCGGTAATCCCTTATTCAAAGGGTCAACTATCATAAGGTTTGTGCTAATATGTTCTATTGACACTCTTTGTTTCTGAACTTCTTCCTTCACGACAAAGTACTTCAATTCAATATGCTTAGCACCCGTAGAGTATTGTCGTTCTTAGAAAAGAATACTGCTGCGGAGTTATAACAATACATTTTCAGCGGCCTAGCAATACTGTCGACAATTCCAAGCCCTGAAATAAAGTTCCGCAGCCAATTAGCCTGAATTGTAGCCTCAAAACATACTACAAATTCAGCTCTCAGATGCAACAACAACTGATGCATACAAAATTACTTTCATTTGTTTTCGTTCCATATCATTTCTAGGACATTGTGCGAGACTAAATTTGTTTCCTTTCTGAATTGGAACGGGAGATGCTGAGCACTTTTCCATCCTAAATCTCTCTAGTACTTTATTGATATATGCTTTCTGAGACAAGCCTAACAATTCTTGTGATCTATTTCGGAATATTTCTATCCCTATCACATAGCTTGCCTCACCCATATCCTTCATTTCAAAGTTACTAGAAAGAAACTTCTTAGTCTCATGAAGAAGACCAAGATCATTAGTTGCAAGCAATATATCATCAACATACAGGATTAGAAACATAACCTTACTCCCACTGACCTTCAGATATACACACCGATAAATAGTATTTTCCTTAAATCTAAAGGAAATAATGGTATCATTAAACCTCAAATACCATTGGCGGGAAGCTTGCTTTAAGACTGTATATTGATTTCTTTAGTTTGCACACTATGTGTTCCTTTCCCTCAACTGAGAACCCCATTGGTTGGTTCATATAAACATCCTCCTCTAAATCTCCATTCAAAAAGGCAGTTTTCACATCCATCTGATGTAGCTCCAAGTCATAATGGGCTACTAATGCCATGATAATCCTGAAAGAATCCTTTCGTGAGACTGGTGAAAACGTCTCTTTATAATCAATGCCATCTTTCTGAGTAAATTCCTTAGCAACAAGTCTAGCCTTGTAACATTCAAGGTTGCCATGAGAGTCACGTTTAGTCTTGAAGACCCACTTACAACCAACTCTCTTACAACCCTTTGATAATTTTACAAGGTCCCAAACTCCATTATGTTCCATGGAATTTATCTCTTCTTTCATGACATTTAACCACTTCTCAGAATTATCACAACTTATAGCTTGTGAAAACGAAACTGGGTCATTATCATTAATGCTTAAGTTTGTTTCTGTTTCATGTAGATATACCACATAATCATTCGAAATAGCTGGTCTCCTTTCTCTTTGAGACCTCCTTAATGCTACTTCTTGTGGTTCTTCCATAATAGGTTCATTATGCATCATGGGTTCATTATTGTGTTGCTCCTCTTCATTAATTTTGTAGTAATAACTGAAGGAGCAATCACCTTACTGTTAGAGGCATAAGCTAAAAGGACTTACACTCTAACTTCTTTAATTTCTACTTCTTGTGGAACTGTACTCCCACTGATTTCACCATTTTCAATGAACCTTGCATTTCTAGTTTTAACAATTCTCATACTATGATTAGGACAATAAAACATATACCCCTTTGACTTTTCTGGATAACCAATGAAATTTCCACTGATTGTTCTTGCATCCAATTTTCTTTCTTGTAGATTGTAAATTCTTATTTCTACCTAACAACCCCAAACATGCAGGTGCCTCATACTAGGTGTCCTATTTGTCCACAGTTCAAATGGTGTCTTTGGAACTGCCTTACTAGGAACCCTATTTAACAAATACATGACAATTTTCAAAGCATACATCCACAAAGATACGGGCAAGGTTGAATTGATTAACATACTCCTAACCATATCCATTAAAGTTCTGTTACGCCTTTCTGATACACCATTTTGTTGTGGCGTACCAGGCATTGTGTATTGCGCACAAATGCCTCGTTTCTGAAGGAGCTTAGCAAATGGACCTGGGTGTTGCCCAGTTTCATCATATCTTCCGTAATACTCACCACCTCTATCAGATCTAATAATTTTCACCTTTCTGTCTAATTGTCTTTCTACTTCATTCAAGTAAATTTCCAAAGCATTCACTGTCTGAGATTTCTCATGCAGTAAGTAGACATAACCATAACGTGAATAATCATCAATAAAGGTGATAAAGTATCTTTCCCTTCCGAAAGAACTAACATCAAAAGGTCCACAAATATCTGTATGCACAATTTCAAGAAGCTGAGTGCTTCTTGTAGCTCCTTTCTTTGTGTGTTTTGTTTGTTTTCCCTTGATACAATCCACACAAATATTTAGATCCGTAAAATCTAGATCAGGAAGAATTTCATTCTTTATTAATCTTTCTATCCTTTCTCTAGAAATGTGACCTAAACGTTTATGCCACAAGAAAGCAGATCGTTCATTCACTAAACTACGTTTAGTGCCAACATTATGATGCAGAGTTAAAACAGTTTCAACATACAAACCATCCAATTTCAATTTATATAAACCATCATAAAGAACACCAGTACCAATGAGATGATTATACTTAAATAAATTGAAACATCCATTACCAAAATTAAAAGAGTATCTAGTAATATCAAGTTTAGATAATGAAACCAAATTCCTAGATAAACTAGGTACATAAAGAGTTTCCAATAAATCTAAATGATGTCCAGTGTCGAGTTTTAAACGATAAGTCCCGATCGCTTCCACTGGAGCTTTCACTCTATTCCCCATGAAAACAAACTTCTCATTTGGGCTTATGGTCTGGATTGTAAGAAATCCCTGCATATTATTAGAAACATGAGTTGTACATCCAGGATCAATCCACCATGTATTATGGGGAACTTCAGTTAAGTTTGATTCAAAACATACAAGAGCATTGAGCTCACCTTTCTTTTCGAACCAAGACTTACGCTTTGGGCAATCTTTCTGGAAGTGTCCAGATTTTCCACAAAAATGACAATTATTGTTCTTTGATGCTTTCTTCTGGATTTGCACAGGACCGTCCTTGATCCTTAATGGTCCTTTGCCTTTATCATGTTTCTTTACAAATCTTTTTCCAGCTCCTTGATTCCCTCGGTGGCTTACATAATGGATTGAGTGACTTCCTTGATTCTTAAGCCTCGTTTCTTCCTGAACTAACATACTGTGCAATTCATGCACATTCCATTTATCTTTCATGGTATTATAGCTCATTTGAAACGGGCCATACTCAGACGGTAATGAGTTTAGAATAAACTGAACAAGGAAGTTCTCATTCACAGTCATTCCCAAGGTCTTAAGTCTTGCTGCAATGTTTGTCATCTCAATGACATGTTCATGCATAGTACGCGAACCATCAAACTTCATGGTGGTTAGTGTACTCATTAATGTCCCAGCAAGAGACTTATCAGCTGTCTGAGAGCGCTCTCCCACTAACCCCATAAACTCTTTAGCACTATCGGTTTTAGGGAGAGCTGTCTTAATGCTGTCTGCAACAGTCATTCTCATGAACATTAGGCTGAGTCTGTTAGATCTTTCCCAAGCTTTATAATGAGCTTTCTGTTCATTGCTACTAGCATCAGTAATAGTAGCAGGCTTCTCTTCCAATATAGCAAGATCAAGATCCAAAACACCGAGATGAAATTGGACTTGCTCATTCCAGTCAGAGAAGTTAAGCCCATTAAAAATTGGTACAGATGATACATGAGAATTCAATGAGTTGGGAACAGGTACTGCATAATAAAACTTCACATAAGCATTTTGGTACATGAAACACAAGTCATACATATAATTTACTCAGATAACAATCAATGTATATTGATGTTCTCCTTTGGATGACACACCAACACACAACATACAAACATGATGATGCTAATAAAATTTTAACATTATTTGACAATTAAATATGCACCAATTAGTAGTATCTATTTCCTTTGGGTATATAAATAAAACTAATGATACACACAAATCGCCTGCAATAATATTCATTAATTATAAGAACAACTAATCAACCTTTGGGCGATCCATAAATGCCTTATAACAATGAATTTCAATTACCCATAAGCCAACAGTCATATAATTTAGCATCCATTATTCTATGAGTAATTGAAAAATTGAAATAATCATTAATTTGGAATTAAATAACCTTACAAATTTGGCCACTTTGGTGATTAACAAATTTAACAAACATTTAATTCCAACCAAATATATATGGCTTGCACATACTTATTGCTATTAACAATTCATAGCCATTCCATTAATCCCATTCTAGGCCATAAAATAATTTTCACATTTATTTGTATTTTTCATTCAAACACATTCAAAGGAATATGTAACATATACATACTTACTGTTACCAATAATTTCAAAACATTCACATTAATTATAAGACATAAACTTTCAATCCTTCAATAATGTTCAACAATAACATTCGAAAGAAAAAGAAGGCAGGTGGGATTGCAAATAACAAACAAAGATTGCAAATAGCAATTTTCATAATATCCATTCATCCTGCAAGGTATTTGGTACGCGTACGTTTTCCTTTTTCAAAGCATTATAATTGAAAGCAATCCTACGTACGCTGTGCAGCTTCTAAAAAAATATAGGAATTAAATATAACCTACTCCTACGTACGCTGCGCAGCTTCTAAAAATATAGGAATTAAAGATAACCTACTGTTACAGCCACGCAGCTTTTCAAAATAAAACAATTCACGATGGCGGAAATTTTTTTTTTGTTTTTCATTCCCTTTCTCCAAAATGTAATTTTCAAAAATTCTACAGCTTTCATGGCTTTCCTTCTCATGAAATTTTATATATGCAGAATTTCATACTTTGCAGCGGAAAATATAATTAACACGAAAGACACGTTATCAAAACATGTAATTGAAAATACATGTAACATAAATTAAAAATCCCTAAATTTCATAATTAGGGTTTATGCATAATTGGGAGAAATTAAATCATTCTTGGATAATCATAAATTTCATAACACATGCTCTGATACCACATGTAAGAAATTCTTAAGGGTTTCCTAGACTATCAATTATAGAAAACCAACAGGATCTTGAAATTTATGATTCTCATAAACAATCAATAAAGAATAATAGATAATGATGTGTACCTTTCTCCATAGGAACTTCTCTCTGGTGCACTTTGATTTCCTTGAAAATGAGAGAAATAAGATTTCACTTCCTTTGGCATTTCTTTACTGCCTCTGTCCGTTCGTGATGACTATGGGCGAGAGAGAACACTTTCTAGTCAGGAAGGAGACCTTATTTCACGTTAGTGGGTATTAAGCCCCTTTTATAACCACTACTCCCATCAAGCAGCAGTTAGCTCTAGAAACTTCTCCTATTAAGCCCAATTACAATTTGGCCATTAATCGTTAATTATTTGCTTATTAGTCCCTACATAAATCACATGTCTCTCACATGAGACATTAATTCTTACATCCCATGCCAAGATTTTGTCAACATGGACGGCCTTTATTTGGATTCTTATTTTTGTTTGACTGGATATCTTATTGAGCTATTTGAAAGATAAAGAATGTCTTTCGTTTGATTTGAAAATAGATGTATGTCTTCTTAAATAATCCAACCAATTAAACAAGGAGTATATGAAAATGTTAATCATTAAGAATTTGATTCTGTTGGTCTGCTATTGAAATACTATTATATATATATATATATATATATATATATATATATATATATATATATATAGGATTGTAACATGGCATTTTTGCCTTGTAGGGTTTGAGTTTGCTCAGTTTAGAACTAAAATGTAATGCTAAAGTGACAATAATATGTGGTTTCAATTTTTTTTTAATTAATCATATGAAATATTTAAATTTACTATATATAAGAGAGATTTAATTAGGAAAATTAGCTGTAAAAATAAAAAATTTATTCAATTTGATCATTATTTACCATTAATATATATATAATTAAGTTATAATTGTTGAAACCATATGTCACTATTTATCATAGAGAAATTTACTTTAAGACAATTTAATTATGTTGTCAGTTAATGCACACGCCTCACGAAGAATATATTTCGTATTAATATTATTTATTGTTAACAAAAAATAATGAATTGGCATGTGTTATGGATTACTTGGTTTTGGGGATAATAATTTTGTAACTTTTAGGAAATATAAGATTGGTTGGATGATTAAAAAAATTATGAATTCAATTCTGAAAAAAAAACTAATAATTAAAATTTTTCCGATGAAAAATAAATTGTAAATTGTAACTGCTTCATAATATTAAAATAGGGTTTCTTAAAATATCTATGACTATCCCTTAAGAAAAACTGCTTCACTTTATAATTAAGAACGAATAACTAGGAAATTACAATTTTTGTAGCAGAAGACAATCTTTTTAGATAAAGAAAAAAATTAATCACATAATGGAATACAAGGGTATCTCTCCTCGTTACATTAGTAGGAGTTTATGAAATGCTAAGACAGGCTTAAAAGGAGATGGGACAATATTGCTTATGAAATGATCCAGATATTTTTTTTTTATTCTAACTTTAATCGATAAACACCTTTTGACTTTGCTAATTTCTACCATCTCATTTTTGTTCAGTTAAGGAAAACTAAAGCAGGTTTTCGTATCTATCCATCCATATTGGCCAATTTGTGTAGAATCATATAAGCTACCAAAATTTACAATAACCTCTCCTGGTGTCATCTTTATATATTGGACCAAAAATTCTTATACTGTTTTTCCTTGTTATCAATATAACTATTTTTTCCGACAAAAAAAATATATACCAAAAATGTGATTTATCTAAGCATGGCAAACATGTATATGTACCCAAACAAGAATAACATAATATTTTTCTCGTTATATGAACGAGTGAAGCTAGAACAATTGAAAAAAAAAAATTGCAGTTATTATCATTATCTAAATAATTAATAATACATACAATAAACTACTAAAATTTTAGTTGATATCTAAAGGTAGCCTCGGTCTGGCGGCCAATTGTGGTATCTTTCGCGACCATTGGGGAAATGCTTTAGTCTGCTTCTCAGTCTCTCTTGGCACTGCTCTCGCGTTAGAAGCAAAGCTCATTGGGATCATCACAACTATGAAAATTGACTCTTCTAAAGTGCTGGTTTCCGTTGTGGATAGAATGTGACTCGACCTTAGTAATTTAAGCTTTTTTGAAGCCTCATCTGCATGGTGTCATGGCATCTCCAAAATAGGCGGCACAATATAGTTTGATTCGTATTTCTGATTTTTAGTTCAAGACTTCCCATATTTTTAGGGAAGGGAATGTCTATTCTGATCTTTTACCCAATTTTGCTTTATATAATTTGGTTTTCATTGGTGGGAATTGGGATCATGTCCCTCATTTTTGTTTGGCCTCTTTTGTTTGTTATAGAAATCATATCTCCCTGAGTATAGGTTTCGTTTTTCTTGACATGATGAGTATTGGTTAATCTTCCCATTATTTTTTTCTTTTTGCAGCTTCATCTTGTTTATAAATTTGGACTTTTGGTAATGTAAATCCATCAAAGCTTCCCTGCGTGTGTGATAATGAATGGTACAGAATTTTATGCTATTATTTAATTATTATTTTTTTTGGGACAAATTATGTCTTATTACTTCCTCATGAAGATTGAGAGTGATACACTAACATACAACTTTTCTTTCAGAGATACTTATTGTATCCTTGAGGGATTTGCCCATAATATGGTGGATAAATCTTTTAGAGTAGTATTCTCATACATCTTGAAAAGATATTGTTTATGATCTTTAGCACCATTTCCAAATTATGTATTTGAATGTATGCATTTTCATTTTTATACTTTAGTATGTCTTCAACCATTTTTCCTTCCTATCAACAACACCACTTCACTGTTATCACCACTCCTTTGTCATTGCCAATATTTCTCCCACCATTACATTACTTATCACTTTTATTACTTATTTTCATTGTCCATCGCGCTTGTTGTTAATTGCCATCGATTTCATGATCACTGACATTGTCATAACGGCCACTGAATTAGTCTTTTTTTTCCTAAATAATATCAGTTCTAGTGTGTTTTTATATATATAATTCTCTTACTTCATGTTTATACAATTCATACTTATTAAAGTATATTTTTTATGTACAAGAATGTATAATTTTTTATTTTTCATATAAATAATTCTTATAACTTTTAGGCACAATTGTAATTTTAATTTGACTTCCCTTAATTCTTGATCAGAAATTTTGATTCCTTATTTTTCCAATTTTTTTAAATTGTAATTTTGTTCCAATCCACAATTTTGTATACATTTTACTATTATTTTTTATTTTGATCAAATTGAATCTAGACCTAACATATTTATTTAAAATGTTATCAAGAAATAATTTAACTAATTAAAATATAAAAAATAAAAGAAATAGAAGAACAAAATTAAAGATTGGACAAAAATGATAATTTTTTAAAATATAGGCACAAATATAGTAGGAAAAAATAGAAAAAAAATCATGGAAAAATATTAAAGACGAAAAGATATATAATTTACCCTAATGTTTACTTATTAAGGCACGAAGAGATCCTCAAATATTCTTTGAAAAAAAGATATCGTCAAATATTGATAACATAAAGATTAATATTTTAAAAAAGACTTAATTGTAAATTTAGTTTTCATATTTATTTTAACTCATGAATCTCATTATTTTAGTCTTCAATCTTAAAATTAAATGTTGATTGTTAATTATTTATTATTGCCCGTTACATATCATACTTTTATTGGACCTCAAAATCTTTTCTCCCTTTTATCTTTGTTTAGTTGAGAAAGGAAATAGGGAAACAATATTATATCGTGGGGAAGGTTACTTGCAAGTAGAGAATTTTCAATTGTGTGCTGTTTGTGCCATGCGTGAATTGAATTGTTCCATATATAGCTCATGGTAAAAGCCTTGTTGATGTTGGTTGTTTATTACCAGGTTGATCCTGCCAATGTAAGGTCAATTGAAGAAGGTTCTGTTGATGCTTTATTAGAAGCTGAGCGAGTTGCTGAAGCAACAAAACAGGCCATCAAACGAAAAATTGCGCAAGCTGCATCTATCGATTTACAGTCTCGGAGTCTACCTGCAAAGCTTCGTATAGAGGCTGATGATCCTGAGGATGTGGTGAGTTGTTTCGTCATATTTTCATTCCCTCATCTTCTCTCTTTTAATGGTTTTAGGGTGATGACAAGGAGAAGGTATTGATGCCCAATAAAAATGAGATACATAATAAGTAATTAAGTCAACTTTTAATTTTGAGTTTGAGACTAGAAGAATAAGATTTAAAAAAAATAAGAATTGAGGGTGAATTAAATTATATGAGAATCAAATTTGTGAGCTAAAATAAATAGAATGACTAAATTTGCAATTAAGTTTTTAAAAAAATATAATAACTAAATTATAAAACCAATGCAAATTCTTATTTGGAAGTTTATTATTATTATTATTATTATTATTATTATTATTATTATTATAATATTTTTCTTACTTATATTTTCCTCTATTTACTTGTTTCTTTTCAGTCTGACTCCTGGCTTTGTAGGAGTCCAATTTAATATATATTTTTCTTGTCTACGTTATTCAATCTGCGAGTGACACACTCACACTCGAGGCATGCTGCTCTAGAAAAAAAATGCTATGCCGTTAAATTTTATTTGATCTCAATATACATTCACGTTAACTATTCTTTGGTTTAACTTTATATTAAACTTTTCTTAATATCTATCAATCTATCTATTTATATATATATATATATATTAAAAGTTGTGATAATAATAAATTATGAAATATCATTTGTATTAAATTTATTTCAAACTAACTAAAAAAACACATGTGCACGACCCCACACCACACTTACTCCTTTCCATTTCCAGTGCAATGGACCCATGGCCTGACGATCTAAGTGACCACTTCTAGAATCTTAGCTTCGCCTCCACCAGCACCGCTAACATCAAGCGGCCACCAACTTCGGTTCCAAAATCACCACTCTCATTATTGGTTGACAAAAAATCATCTTAAAAAGAAATATGGTGATATTTTTATAAATAAATACAACCATTCTACAACGATTTTAAGAAAACCTTCTTAAAATATTTTGTTATTTTTTATATTTGATGTCTCTTCTTCTACTCTCTCGCGCTCTCTATATTCTCACTCTCCGACTCCCCTCTAGGGTTCCAAAAAAGTCTTGATGCACTTTGTCTTCATCATCGAAGGCTGGTGGCGGTGGTGAGGATCCAGAGGAAAGGCCTGGTGGAAAGATCCAGAAGGCCACATCATCAAGAGCAAAATTAGAGAAAATGCAATTTCTTAGTTCAAGCCCTCCGCAACGGCATCATTTCACTCTAGGCCACTTTTGAGGACATTGCCTCTCGCTTCTTCGATTGTAACTCTCTCTCTCTCTCTCTCACACACACACACACTCACCGATTGCGTCTCCTTCTGACTCCTCCACGATGAACAACAACAACGGAGATGACAAACTTGAAATGGTTTCTCTGGTATGTTGTGAATTCCACGTGGCAATGCTCTTGACATTGAACGCGTGATGAAATCCTCACACAAAGGATATGAGAGAGGTTCAAAGATTTTTAGAAGACACATTTAACGTTGTGGGGAAAAAGGATAGAAGAGGAAAAGTCATAAAAAACATAAGAATATGCAACAAATAGTCATGGTTGTGCTTGGGGATCAACCAAATCGAAGAACATAAATCATATTTTTTTTATAAATAATTGATTTTCTTATAAATAATATTTTTTTCAGCTCTAACAAGAAGAAATTGATTGTTAATTTAAAATAATTTGAAGTTTTGAACATAAGCTTATAAAAATGGTGAATGACAATGTAACTTTCTGTTATTGTGACTGGTTTTTGTTATTGGAACATGGTAACTTTCTATTGATGTCTTATTGAAGAGGAGATTATCTTGGCAAGACTGTAGAGGTATATTTAGTCATTATGGGTTTTCCTCCAAATTCATTTGTTTTGGGTTGAATGTGTCTTGGTTCTGATTTCACCTTTTATTGTATTGGTAGGTTGTTCCACACGTTACTGATGCCATCCAAGAATGGATAGAGAGTGTGGCACAAAACCAGTTGATGAAAAAGAAGGCTCAACTGATGTTTGTGTCAGAGTTGGGTGGAAATATTGGTAAATTAATATTTTTATATTTATTTTTATTAAGGTAGAATTTGATTTCCAATACTACATTATTCATTTTTTCTATATTTTAATTTTACAAATAAAAATCATGTGTGGTGGGCTAAAACATTTCTCACTTCAAGTAGTGGCTGCAAATAGTATTGACTTTAGCAGTACTATGAAAATGCTAGAACTTGCTATCAATGTTAATTTAAAATGACTTTTGTTTAATGTAGGACATATCGAGTCTATGCCTTTTATTGAAGCACTTGGCCAATTTTCATACCGTGTAGGTAGTAATTGTCATGGTTGAGACCTCATATTCTCCGGAATTATAACGACTAATTTCTGTTGGGTGTACTTCACCAAAGAGTCTTGCTTATCTTATTGTTTCCCTTTTCTAGACCATGGCTAGGAGTTAGGAGGTAGGACTAAAGTTATTGGCAATAATTACCTGCGCAATTGGTTTAACATGTGAATTGTTATACCCTCTTAAAATTGGAGTTTATGGAACAAGCAGTCAATAATCAGTCGTTTAAGTGACATATTTTATCCAATGACACTATATTGTTGTAATTAATCTGTATCCTAATTGGGTTAATTAGATATTATAGTTAATAATATAATTATGTTTTTTTAGAGAGATAATATATAATTATGTTATACATTGCATATTATAGGGTAACTATCTAATTATTATTAATTATATTAGGTATATTATACTATATATGATATAACATACTTAGACAAACTTGGGTAGACAAAGAAAAATAAAAAAGCTTATCGCATTTCCAGGAAATATAGTTGAATAGGAAGATATGGACCTTGCTGTTCGTGCTAGTCTTAGGAGATGGAAATTTTTGTACCTTGGAGACCTCCAGGTGAATGAATGTTCCATTTACTTATTAGTACTTCCAAAGTCAGTGATTAATGTTCTACATGCGATTAATGGAGAATATGAATTACACATGATTATGAAATTTTGTTATCCATGCACCTTTATGTACTTGAGAATCCCTAAACTTTTATGTCTTGTTTGCTCTTTCCACTCCTGGAAAAAAGTGATTCTACGACGGTCAAATAAGGGATACAACGATGTTTTTTCGAACGTCGTTGAATGTGACGTTGTCGAAACATAAAAATTTCAACGACGAGTCCCAAAACACCATCTTTGATAGTGAGCAACTTTTAAAGACGGTGTTTATCTCAGCAATGTCTTTGAAAGTAGGCATTCTATGACATTGCTGAAGTAAGTACCGTCTTTGAATGCCTACTTGAGGTAAGCAGAGTCTTTGAAAGTAGACATTCTAAGACGTTACTGATGTAAGCACCGTCTTTGAATGCCTACTTTCAAAGACGGTGTTGATGTAAACACCGTCTTTGAATTGAAGTGTTTTCTATTTTTGCTTTGCGTTGACGTGTTTCCACTCCTAAATAATTCATCCTCCAAAATTCCTTAATTTGCATCATCCTAAATAATTCATTATCTTCCTACAATATGGGACAAGGTTGTTAATAGAAAAATAAAAATAATAAAAAAAGATTGAATACAAACTATGAAGAACATAAGACAACATTGTTTATCTTGCATCTGCATGGTCCAAAGTTCGTTTGTGAGCTATAAAGTTGAAAACATTAAAAGTTAGATAAAAATTAAAAAAATTTAAAAAGAAATCAAAGAATAAAAAAGAATTACGACTATTCTTTAATTCCTGTGATAATTATATTACTCAAATGTAATAGTTTCAGAAACATTGATTATCAATAATGACATTGATTATCTACGGCCATATCTACAGTTGACCAATGTTGTTATTTAAATATTTAAATACATGAACTAAAAGTAATGACATTTCTAATTAGTTTCAGTCAAAATTTAGATTAAAAAATTAAAAGCATGAATAAATAAAAAATAAGAACCAAGAAGATAGTAACTTCTTTAAATTAAATACCTTTCTTAATTAATTTATACGAGAATTAGTTTTTTTTTTCAGGTCATGTGTGGATTAGTTAAATAGTTCATATATTATGTGATATAAATAATATAAAAATAATAAAATACTGATTACAAGCATGTAATAAGTAGTTGGCAGCAGTCTCACAATTATAGGTTACAAGCATGTATAAATACTAAAAGAAACATTGTATTACCTTTAAGTTATCATCTTCTTCAATACTCTCTTCCAACCCAGGCAGTCCACCAAAGGCAATCATCAAACATCTCAAGCTGAACTAAATAAAAAAGACAAGCAAAGATCAATTTACAACCAGCTCGAATGCTATGTGTCACTCAAATTAAAGAAGCTCAACCAATCCCTGCACAAACCATATGTTTCAAATCCTTCCATATCTACTTATTACTCTATATAACTGTTACAAATTATCCTAAAATGCAAAGGCCTACCTTCTCGATAAGGACCCCATTCATGTTTGCGCAAATGGTGTGGAGCATCAAGGGGTGGCAACAGGCCCTGCAAACAAAGAAAAAGAGGAATACAAACAACTAAATCTTTTGCATAATTATAAGAAAAGAAAAGAAAAAGAAATGACAAAAAATTTAAAATAAATCAAATTTCTCGCATAAATAAAATTTGAGTCAACACAAACTGGACTTAAAATCCAAATTATTAAAGAAAACTTACTTTGATGAAGTTCCATTCACAAAAGTCATGCCATAATCTGGAACCTCTGATGTTAGTGAAATCATATTATAAAGACAAGTATAACTACCTAAAATAATTTGCCTTAAAAAACTAGAATTTGTATAAAAAATCATACAACATCAGCATAAAAAAAATTAAAGTTTGTTCAAATTGTTATTCATAATTTTCAAATTGTTAGTTGTGAACAAATTTAAGTTTGTTCTCCTGCTTCCATTATCATCAACCATGTGATTATGAATTACAAAGTCATGGCACTTCCAGTATGAAGATACAAACCAAATAAGGAAAGTGTAAACAACCACTAACTGGCATGACATGAATAGAACCATTAGTAAAAGAAAGTGATGAAGCCAATACCTTTGCTCTTGTTAGAAAACAACAAGTCCAAAATAAGATAATAATATCAATATACCTTAGGTGCTCTAAAGTGAGTACAAAACCTGACTCAAAGCAATGCTTAAAATATAGACTAATTATTTATGTGAAAACAAATTCTTGATACGATAGAGACAAGCAATGTTTAAATAAGACAATTAAAAATGAAAAAAATTAAGAACGAAGCAAAAGGGAGAAAAATACATGTTAAGGGTATATTAATTGGAGAAGAAACTAGAAAGGTCAGAATAGAACACAAAGCTCTGAGGAAATTCATATATTGAATATATCATCAAAATTTACTCTTTGGGTATTCGTAGATATTCCATGCATTCAAGTATTCTGTTTAAGGACTGTACTAGAAAAAAAAATCCTGCTAAATTAATTGTTTCTTGAAAAATAGATGGATTTTTAGTAGGGAGAAGTGTACTGAAGGGGTGTTGAAGAAATTAATAGATAGTGTTTTCGGAAGCCAGAGCCAAAAAATGAGTTTTCTTTTGTGTATTTTTTCTCTTTGTTTAGTAAAAATTTATTATTGAAATTGTAGAGGATTAACAGACAAAAACCTATTCGACTTCCTCTTCACGGTTCGAATCCGAATTCGGGCAATTTTTAATACATACAATAATTTTTCAAAAAAATACCTTGGGACCTCGTATTTTTATTGATCCATGTTCCATGAAGTAAGTAACTGCTACTGAAATGTTGCTTCCTGCAACTCATATCCACTTTCAATACACCTTTCCTTCTTCATTGAATTTTTCCCCTCTTCAATTCCCCAAATCCAAAACCAAATTCAACATTCGTTGCTCCACTCCCGAGATTCAAACCCGAACCCGTCGATCTCCTCCGCCATTGAACGGATTGCCAAGAAGCTCCACGGCCTTGGCATCATCGAACCCCTTACCTCCTCCTCTAAAATTCATGTTCTATTCCCGCATGATCTCCCGAAGTGGCGCGTGGGGCACACCTTCGAGCTGAGCTGGAGCACGCCGCTGAAACCGGTGCCGGTCCCAGGGACCGGCATCGCGGCACTGAGCAAGAGCGAGGTGAGGAGGCAGAAGAAACTGTGGGCAGAGGAGTCGAGGAGGAGGAAAGAATTGGTGTCGACCTTGGTGGATCTGAGCCTCTCAGACTCAGAGATTCGGCACCTGACCACACTAGGGTTTGCGACAAAGAAAAAGGGAGATACAAGGCAACAATGAGAGAGAGGAAAGTGAAGGGTGAGTGGAAAATGAAGGGTCAGCAGCAGTGTACCCGAGAAGATAAATAAGAGAGAAAAAAACATAACAATTCAAAGACGGCTTTTTAAAATAACCGTCCTTGAACTTACAATCTAAAGATTCTACGATGTTTTTGACCAACCGTATTTGTTGCTATGTCGTAGTAAATGACTTTTGCAGTAGTGTTCATATTCTTGTGGAGTTGGTGCATATATTTTGACATTTGTTAATCTTTCTTCTTCAGGGAGATGTTAAAGAACCTATTTCATCACAATACTTTCATGTAAACTGATTTTTTCTTTTTGAGTAAAATCCATCTTTTAGTCTTATTTTTGTTTTCTATTTTCCCTCATCTAATCTATGAATTCTAACAGTATTTAAATACCTCATATATTTATCTTTGTTCCTTACTTAAGTTAAACATGGTTAATTAATTTTTACTTATATAAAATAATATTATATAATATTTGTACACACGTAATGAGCTGGAGGCATTTTTGTAACTTGCAAGGATGTTCTTCAAATTATGATATTTAAATGCAATTTACTTTAAGACAAAAGGTGTATAGAGGAGCACACATGGATGCCATATCTGTTGTTTGAGCATATTGGATGTATTGAGGTTTGTTTCCGCAATTTGGTGTTTTTCATATGTGTTGATGAATTAATTCATTGAAATTCCCCTTTCAATTTTATTTGAGCCTAACAAGAACAAATTGCTTTGTATTTATGGTCAAAATTCATTTTTATGATCAATTGTGTTTACAATCCTTTTGTATGTTCAAAAAATGTTAATGATGACAAGAATTCTCAAGGAATTGGCAAAGAGGTTCAACTCTAAGTTTACACATTTATCACCCATTGGGTATGATCTAAAGAGGTATGTACTTCAGTCCTGAATGACTTATTGAAGAAATAGACGAGTGGGGGCATAGTTAAGACTGTCTCATTGCAAACTCTCCTTGTGCCAGTTCATTAGAGCATTCAAATGTATTTTATTTACCCTTCTTTATACTACAAATTATGACCTGAGATGTGTTCCTTTTGGAAATCAAATATCAAGGGTTGGTTTGAACTGACATCATATCCTCCTTGAGGGTCATGATCAATAGAATATTTTAATCCTCATATATGTTTGCTATTTATGTACTGCAATTAGATTCTAGTGAATACTTGATTATAGATCCTGAGGTTTGTTTTTTAGTGAGTTTTTATTATATCACTTTATCAATAATATTTTAATTAAACGGTTTTAATTATATTTTTTCTTTATCAATAAGTAAAAATCATCCTCTTTAACAAGATTAATTAAACGGTAAAATTAAACGCAAAGATAAGAATAAAATAGTTTTTATTTTATTTTATTTCCATTCTCACCTTTTTATGGAAGACCAAACAGCAACAAGTACAGTTGTAATGACGTTATTCACCCAAAAAATGGAATAAAATAGCATTTGTCTTTAAAGGTAAACCACAACTCAGAACATGAGTCACCCCATTTACTATTATACTCTTTCAGCGTACAGTTATTTTCCATATTTAATTAATTCTCTCTCTGTCTTTTTGATGAGGACATGATAAGGACTAAGGGTAAGGAATCTTTAGAAGGAATTGAAGGACCTATGACAAAGACTAGAACAAAGAAGGTCAAGGAAACTCTTCAACAAGTGTTAACCATGCTATTTGAATTTAGGCCCAAGTTATAAGTGGAGAAACTTCAAATTGTCAATTGCAGCATGTTCCAAGAAGAGTAGAGGGTGCCACTTTTGTTGAGTGGTTTTATTAGCATTTTGTTAGTTAAAATAAAGGCCCGTGTTAAAATAGTCACTATTACAAAAAGTAGTTTTAACATCGGCTTATTAACATCGGTTTTTTACAAAACCGATGTTAAGTTAAACGCGGTGGCATATTTGTAAATAAAGTATCATTCTTAACATCGGTTTTCCAAAAAACCGATGTTAACTAATGATGTTAACATCGGTTTTCCAAAAAACCGATGTTAATGCATACACGTTAACATCGGTTTTTCAAAAACCGATGTTAACGTGTAATATGTTAACATCGGTTTTCCAAAAAACCGATGTTAACGTGTATGCATTAACATCGGTTTTTCAAAAAACTGATGTTAATGCATACACGTTAACATCGGTTTTTTGGAAAACCGATGTTAACATCATTAGTTAACATCGGTTTTTGAAAAACCGATGTTAACGTATGATATGTTAACATCGGTTTTCCAAAAAACCGATGTTAACATCATTAGTTAACATCGGTTTTTTGGAAAACCGATGTTAAGAATGATACTTTATTTACAAATATGCCACCGCGTTTAACTTAACATCGGTTTTGTAAAAAACCGATGTTAATAAGCCGATGTTAAAACTACTTTTTGTAATAAAATAAGAGGGAAACTTTATCTCTTAGCTACAAGATAAAAATATAATGCTAATATCCTAAAATATATTTTATTAGAGAAAAGATGAGATAATTACATTACCCCCTATTCACATTATCTAAAAGGAGAAGATAAAAATCAGATAATCCAATCTCTCCTTATATAAGAGACCATTGAGACTTTGATAAAACATTTTGCTTTAAGTACGATATCCAATATCATATATTATTCGTATTAATTAGCACTAGTATTAGAACTTAAATGTACGTTCATCGGATTAACTCCCTCTCCAATCATTATATATGTAGGCCAGCCTGTAATAAATGCTATAAAATTTCACTTATTTAGTATATGTTGGATAAAATTAGTTAGAAGCTATGCATAACTGAAAATTGATAATTAAAGTTGAAAAATTAATTTATTTAATTATAAATATTTGATAAATTTAGTTGTTAAAGTAATTTAAAATTATATACCGACATAAATAATATATTTAAAAAATAATAAAAAATTGAATAAATATTTGAAGAATAAAAATGAAATAAAATATAAAAAAATAATATTTAGTATTTTAAAAAATATTATTTCAATTAATGTTTAAAAAATATTAGAAGTTACTAAAAAATATTAAAATTATTTTAAAAAATTTGTTTACGGAACAGTTTAACGAACTTCTCAACTAATAAAAAAATTAAAAAATAATTAAAATGACTTGCTCAACTTAGTCTAATTTTAAGAAAATGCTCGTCCTAATACGTACGTACGTAGCTCTAGCTAATTAGAAAGATAGTTCCTATATATAACCATGATTAACCTTAGCAAGTTAATTACTAGCATATTAGCTTTCCTTGTGTATTTTAATTAATTAAGTTTTATTCCTGCTTTGAAGCCTATCAGGTAGTTTTATTCAGTAACACTTACTCCATATTCGTTCTTAGGCAATTCGGAGATGATGATAGTTTAGTAATTTTTTACTTCAAAAATTGTGATAATGATAGTTTATTTCATTTTTTTATTTGTAGTATTATTTTCTTAATATGCGTATTATTGTACACCCCCAATAAGTAATATGCATAGTCTAAACATATAAACTATCTTAACCAGTTTTCAGACTCGACTTTAATCAGAGTCAGAGGAATTAAACATGAGATAAGAAAATGAAAAAAAAAAGATAGAGAAATTATCTTATAAACCCGATGAATAAAAATTAGCTTGGAGTCCGGGCAAATCAGCGAGACAGGAACAGCCCTAGCGCGGACCAAAGCCGGTGTTCAATTTCCATCTTCTTCCGAACACGCCATTTTCGTCTACGATAAACGCTCTCAGGTTCATTCCTTCTTTCGTTCGCTTTTCCGCGTCACACTGTGCTACTGCAATTCCTCTTTGCAATGCCAGCGTTTTCTTTAATTTTTCATTGTTTAGCCGCCAATCGTAGTTTAGATAGTGAAATTTCGAGTAACTTTTCAGTCAGCGTTAAGTGATTTCCTTGGAATCGAGCAAGAGAGAGCCAACTAACTCGTTCCCGCTACTGCTAACTGTTCTTTCTGAAGTTGTGTGGTTTGTATTTTCTTCTAAATCTCGCATTCTATGTTTTTGTATTAATGCTCAAGTGGCTGGACCTTCATTTGAGTATTTTAAATTTGTGGCATATTTCCTTATTTCCAAATCTCTCTGTTTACTGATTTGCATGGTATCCATGTCCGGAATTTCATATATAAAGCATGAAAGCAAACACTCCCGTAGGTATTGATTTAAGGGCTATTATACCGAGTTCGAGACTATGAAATTGCACAACTAGTGAAGTAATGCTATTTCCTTTCTTTTGTGTTCTCATTTGTTAAAGTACATGCTGACCTGCTATTGTAAATGTTATATCTAAAATTATTTGATGCTTACTACTTTCATTATTTACTAATTTTCTGGATTTAAGGGTTATACTTAATTACTTATTATTAATTTAAACTGTCTTAGATGTGGGTTTGTGTTTTCGGATTGTTTTTGTGCTCTTTTTTCTCTTATATGAAAAGGTCAGTAGATTGCCCACTCCTAGATCTTTTTCTTAGTAGCTTGTTTTGGATCTTTAGTTTGTGCTGCTTATTTATTGTTTGTATGCTTGTTCTTATTCCATTTAATTTTATATATTTTAAAAAAATTCCATTTAATTTCTTAATAAAAAATGTTAGTGATTAACATTTGTCTTATTTTTAATTTGTTTATCCATATCATTGATGATTAATAATTAATTTGCTTAGTAGACAGTCGCTCTTGCTTCACTTTCAACTTGAAGATTGCTTAAGAGACATCAACAACTCTAACATTCAACTTGAGGGCACGTACTCCCTAATTCAGCTGAAGGGCCACTGAAAATTATCGAAACGTACTACCAGGTATATATCTAATTGTAATCACTTTTCTACAAATATATGCCTTCTCTTTTCTTTCTAATAAATAAGCAGAGAGTAATGAGATTTGATTTGTCCAATTAGAGAACACACACAAAACTCAGCGCAGTCGTGTTTGAATCCCCACCTCCCACATCTCTCGTGTGATCTTGTGAGAGGTAATAGAAGTTGTGTGTATAATTTAGAATAAATTGTTCTCGTATCTTCTGAGCGCTTGTTATACTTAATCTTACTCTTTTTTTTTTATCATACACAAGATTGTCTTATGTAGGTGTTCATTCAGTTATTTCTTTGATTCTTGTTTTCATTTTGGATCGTGCTGCTCATCATCACAGGTACAAATGTTTGTTACCAATGAATATTTTTATTACGTGTTCACTGCCATTAATGACAATTGATATATGCTATATAAATTGTGTTCATGATGAGTGAACCTTAGATTCCCGTTTGAGATTGGATGCAATGATTCTTGCGGATAGTTTGCATTAATCATTGTATTTAATCTTGAATTGTCCGTTTGGACAGTTTGGGGAGACTGATATTTTTATGGTAGATTCATGTGTTAAGGTTAAAATTATTTTGTTTAATTTGATGAAATTTCGGTAATGCATTTCTAGTTGTTCTCTGGGTGCATACTTGATTATCGGAAAATTAATTTCACCGATTTCATGTTGTGTACTTGGAGACCAATGCGAAATGCTGCCAAAATTTTGTCAAATTTAACAAAATAGAATTAACCCTGATGTATGAAGCTACCATAAAAGACGGTCTTCCCAAATGGGATAGGGCCACACCTATAATAAAAAAGTGAGATTTTCATGCATCGAATAACTTTGAGAGTATGACCGAGTTATTACTTAGATGGATCGAAGTTGGATGAATGAAAGTCGCATCAGCCCAGAATATGAGGAAGGCGTCGAGCAATTCTTACAATTTGCTTCACAAAGAGGTCAACCGGATGAAGATGGAAAATATTATTGTCCTTGCATCAATTGTTTGAATGGAAGACGACAAATACTGGATGACATACGAGAGCATCTGTTGTGTGATGGAATTAAGAGGAATTATACGACGTGGATATGGCATGGTGAAATGACAGACATGCAGAGTGGGCAACAATCCGAACCGTTTGATGTAGAAATGGGAGATCGCTTGGAGGATATGATTCGTGACCTTGGACAAGAGTCTTTTCAGCAAGCACATGCCCCTATGTATGATACATTACAAACTGATTCAAAGAAACCTTTGTATCCGGGGTGCAAGAATTCGTTGACGCTGTTGTCGGCAGTTTTAAGTCTGGTTAATATCAAAGCCAGATATGGGTGGAGTGACAAAAGCTTTAGTTCACTGCTTCAAGTAGTGCACGACATGCTTCCAGAGGAAAACACATTGCCTAAAAGTTACTATCAAGCAAAGAAAATATTGTGTCCCATGGGTATGGAGTATCAGAAGATTCATGCTTGCCCGAATGATTGCATATTATACAGACATCAATTTCAAGAAATGTCGAAATGCCCTAGGTGTGGGGTATCACGGTACAAACTCAAGGATGATGAGGAGTGTAGTAGTGATGAAAACTCAAACAAGGGCCCCCCAGCGAAGGTGTTGTGGTATCTTCCGATCATTCCAAGGTTTAAGCGTATGTTTGCTAATGGAGACGACGCAAAAGACCTTACATGGCATGCAAATGAGAGAAACTGTGATGGAATGCTTCGTCATCCGGCTGATTCCTTGCAATGGAAGAAGATAGACCGTTTGTATCCGGATTTTGGCAAAGAGGCAAGAAATCTTAGGCTTGGACTAGCCACTGATGGAATGAATCCATATGGCAGTTTAAGCACGCAACACAGTTCGTGGCCAGTTTTGCTAGTGATTTACAATTTGCCTCCTTGGTTGTGTATGAAACGAAAATACATGATGTTGTCTATGATGATAACGGGCCCAAGACAGCCAGGAAATGACATCGATGTTTATCTCAATCCCTTGATTGAAGACCTTACAAAGTTGTGGGACGAAGGAGTTTTAGTGTTTGATGGGTTTCGAAATGAGACATTTAATTTACGTGCAATGCTTTTTTGTACCATTAATGATTTTCCAGCATATGGGAATTTGAGCGGTTACAGTGTTAAAGGCCATCGTGCATGCCCCATCTGTGAAGAAGACACAAGCTACATACAACTGAAACATGGAAGAAAAACAGTTTACACTAGGCATCGACGTTTTCTTAAACCTCATCATCCTTACCGACGATTGAAAAAAGCATTTAATGGAAGTCAAGAGCATGAAAATGCACCGGTACCGTTGACTGGTGACCAGATTTTCCAGCGGGTTCAACACCTAAATACAATATTTGGAAAGGTCCAAAAGAAAGACAAAAATAAGACTTGCATATGGAAGAAAAGGTCGATTTTGTTTGATCTTCCGTATTGGGTTGATCTAGATGTTAGACATTGTATTGATGTTATGCATGTGGAGAAAAATGTATGTGATAGTCTCATTGGGACGCTCCTTAACATTCACGGCAAGACAAAAGATGGTTTGAATACTCGTCAAGATCTAGCTGAGATGGGTATTCGAGCGTCGTTACATCCAAGGTCTGATGGTAGAAAAATATACTTGCCTCCAGCTTGTCATACTTTGTCCAAAAAGGAAAAGTTCAGTTTTTGTCAATGCCTACGACGGGTCAAAGTTCCACAAGGATACTCTTCAAATATTAAGAGCCTTGTGCATTTGAAGGATCTTAAGTTGGTAGGCTTAAAGTCTCATGATTGTCACGTCTTGATGCAACAATTGTTATCGGTGGCCATACGAGACATTTTGCCTAACAAAGTCAGGCTTGCCATAACTCGGCTGTGCTTTTTCTTCAATTCTATATGTAGCAAAGTTCTTGATCCTGTGAAGTTAGATGAACTGGAAAATGAGGCTGCTATTATATTGTGTGAGTTGGAGATGTATTTTCCGCCTGCATTCTTTGACATCATGGTTCACTTAATTATTCATCTAGTCAGAGAAATCAAATGTTGTGGTCCTGTTTATTTGCGGTGGATGTATCCGGTTGAGCGATACATGAAGATCTTAAAAGGGTATACCAAAAATCTACACCGTCCTGAAGCATCTATTGTTGAAAGGTACATTGCAGAAGAAGCCATTGAATTTTGTTCAGAGTACATTGAAAAAGCTAAACCTGTTGGGCTTCCCGAGTCTCGGCATGACGAAAGAGTAAGAGGTAAGGGTTCAAGAGGACTGCATGTCATCACTCCAAGTGTAGAAGATTTGCAACAAGCTCACTTGTATGTGTTGAATAATAGTAATGAAGTTTTGCCATACATAGTTCGTCATGAAAATTTAGTCAAACAAAGTAATCCAAAAATGTCGAAGAACTCAGTGTTGAAAAAACATAACAAGACTTTCCTAGATTGGTTTAAACACACAATCTTGGCTGATGATAATGCTTCTGAAATGTTGAGAAAGCTAGCAGATGGACCTAAAAGAAATGTTATAACTTGACAAGGATATGATATAAACAAGTATTCCTTCTATACAAAAGCACAAGACCAAAAAAGTACAATGCAAAACAGTGGGGTTACCCTAAGGGCTGAATCTCAACACTTCGCTAGTGTACATGATGACAATCCTTGTGTAGCTTTCATCCCTTACTTTGGTTTCATTGAAGAAATTTGGGAGCTTAACTATGTCAAATTCACTGTCTGTGTTTTCAAATGTAAGTGGGTTGACAGTAATACCGGTGTGCGGACCGATGATGTGGGATTTACGTTGGTGGATCTTAACAAACTCGCATACCAGAATGATCCTTTCATTATGGCAGAACAAGCGAAACAAGTATTTTATGTCGAAGACCCTTGTGATCAAAGGTGGTCAGTGGTTTTACATGGAAAAACAATAGGTGTCAATGTTGAAGATGATTATTCATACATTGATACTTATGTTAGTCCTTTGTCCACACAATTGTCACCTAATGTCATCGGAGAAGAAACTGACGATGTTCATGCTAATCGTAATGATCACGATGAAGGAGAATTAATTAACATCGTCTAATGTAATTTTTTTTTATTTTGTACTTAATTTCAATTCATTTAATTACATTCATACGCATTTATTTTTTATAACATATTGAATTAATGTTTTTTTTTTCACAGCCAAATGGCTACACAGTCAAACTCTCCTCCGCCTCCTCCTCCTTCTACTGGTGTAACATCGCATTCGTCGTCACCACCATTGAAGCGGACTAGAAAGGCCTCACGCCTAAGATTATTGGCGACTAGACCAGTTGGGGCAGAGAGACCCCTTGTCCATGTGGATCCTGTTACTGGCAAAGCAGACGGTCCCCACAGCAAGAAATTTAGAACATATTTAGGGATCGTTGCTCGTGATAAGGTGGATGTCACATACGAAAATTGGAAGCATGTCCCTATTACTCAGAAGGATTTGATATGGGAGGATATTCAGGTATCATGTATTATTTCATGTTCCATATTGTTTGTTAGCCAAATATTTGAATTTAGTATTAATAAAACCTAATTTACTCTTTGTTAGGCTGAATTTGATATCCCTGAAGCATCTGATTTAAGGACAAAAAAGAAAATACTTCAGACTATGGGGGAGCGGTGGAGACAGTTTAAGTCTGATTTGACGTCGAAATGGGCACTTGCAGCTGACAAGGATAGTGTTGATGACACTGTATGCAAAATGTACGGCATTAGCAAGGAGAAATGGACCCAATTTTGTCAGAGCCGTAGAGACCCTTCATGGGAGGTAACTAATTTGGGATTTTCATTTTTTTAACTTTAAATGAACTTATTATAATACATTGTAATCATGAGTTTCATTAATGTTTCATTTTTACAGAATGTTCGAAAAAAAGCACAAGCTGTCCAAAAACAAAACACTGCCCCTCACGTGATGTCTCGTGGGGGTTATGAATATTTAGAAAAAAAGTTGATGGATGAGAAGAGAAAGAAAAAACTAGAGGAAGCAACTCAATCCGGAAGCACTGACACCGTCATTGATCCTCCATCTCCCATCAAACGACACGTGAAGTGGAAGCTAGCCCGCACCAAGAAAACTGGTGACATGACATCTGAAGCAGCAAAGGAAATTGTTGACAAGATTGTAAGTCACTTTCAATTCATAATTGTAATTATTTTTTTTATTGTGTGATTAAGTATAGAATAAATGTGTTCTTCACAGGATGCGCTTGAGGAGCAGGCCTCACAGGGTTCCTTTGTTACCCATGGACGTCATGATATACTAACTGCTGCCATTGGGCGACCAGAACACCCTGGTCGTGTGCGTGCTGTAGGAGCCGGTATAACCATCAAACAATACTTTGGATCAGCTTCAAGGACCTCCTCCATTGCTCCCGAATACCTGCAACAGTTGACGCAACAAATCAAGGACCAACTAGAGGATTCAATCACAGAAAAAGTCACTCGACGGCTAATGTTATCCTTCAGCCAAATGCAATCACAGGGACTCGCACTGCCTCCTGAACCTGATGTTGGTCCTTCAGCTGCTCGTGTCAGCACAAAGGAGAGTTGTGTTGATCCCTCAGGGAACGATCTAGACACCGGTGACTCATACAAATGTGGGTTGTATATTGAAGAATATCCTTCTCGCCTGGTTGCCCTGGGAAGAGTTTATGAGGGATCTACAACAATTCACAACATTCCTTTGCTGCATGATCAAGTTAAGGTTAGTGTTGAGGAGATTAGAGATGTAGATGCTCCCATTCCTGTACCCACTAAAGAGGTTAAGGTCGTGGGACAGGCTCTTAACACATTCCTTGCTTGGCCGACACATCTAGTCAAGCGTTTATCAGAACAGGTATTTTAGTGTCATTAAATGCTTATTTTTCCAATTAAAATGTTTACTGTGATTAAATTATGTCAATTAATTATGTTGGATAAACAGGGAGCTGTGAGACCCGCGAAACCTGCAGATAGGCCGGATGATGAGGTCGATGATCCGCTATATCTAATGACATTGACCATTCCACAACTTTTTCTGAAGCCATTGCAGGTTATGTGGGATGCTACCTTGTTTGGCCTATTTAATGAAAACTTTCCCTTGTACATAAAGCATGAAGATCTGTCTGAAATTGCACATGGTGGTCAATGTCTCAGCATATCTGTTATACAGTTGTGGATTCTGTAAGTCAATTTAGATTATTGTTAGTTACCTAATTTATTGTTTTACCTTCATGCATAATTTACTTTGTGTTAACAATAATAGGCATATGACTGAGACAAGTATGCGAGCTGGGAATATCGATGTGTATGGATTCCTCGAGCCACAGTCTATCCAGAGATCTGGCCAATCACAATTTGAATCAGAAAATTACATTAAGAACTGGATGCAAAATTCAAAACGAGATGTGTACCTAGGAGCCTACTTGAATGGGTAACTTAAACTCAACAAATGAATTTAAATAATGTATAATAGTATAATAACATATATTGGTCTCCACTGCAGTGCACATTGGCAAATGGTCGTCATTTTGCCTAAGGAAAATGTTGTCATTTGGTTTTGTTCGTTGCATAATAAGCCAGACAACTACCTCAAAGGCATAATTAATAGGTCAGTGTTGTTTTTTAATATATTTGCATTAGCATTAGTCAGGTAAATCAAAATTTTAAATGTACAATAAGAATCTATGTTTGTATTCAATAGTGCTTTGAAAGGACTTGACGATACTCAACAAAGTAAATCCAAGACTCCTGCTAGGTGGATTGTTGTTAAAGTAAGTTATTTAAACAATATGTTTTCACTTATATTTTAGTATTGTGTAGACTAATTTGTACTGAACGTTGCATATCTAAATTTCATAATGTATTTAGTGTAATAGACAAAAAGGAAGCACTGAGTGTGGGTATTACGTCATGCATTGGATGTCAACTATAATCTTAGGAAATTTCCAGAATAATTGGGAAATGGTAATTTTTAATTCACCAAATTTCATATTATTATGATTGCTAATATATTATTAACTTATGTTTTATTATATCATGCAGTATTTCACTGATCCTAGACCATTGGAACCAGAAAGATTGAAGGCACTTCGCAACCAGTGGGCAAAGTACTATTTGAAAGTGAAAAATGAAACTTAGGATGTTTAGACAATCTTGTAATTGTAGTTTATATTTACTTACTTAATTTACAATTCATGTCTCAACATTAAATATGTTTTAAATTCATAGTAATTAGTAAATTTCTTATTGAATTTTCTGGTAAAAACTGTTTCAAAACAGAATGAAAATTATATGTTGTGTGGTCTGATTTTAAAATTTGCAGGTTATTTTTGGGATTTATTGAAAAAACAGACATCGTGTTAAAAATAAATTTCTAAAACAACATCAGTTTTTTAAAAAACCGATGTTAAATGTTACTTACAACATCAGTTTTTTAAAAAACCGATGTTAAATGTCACTTACAACATCAGTTTTTTAAAAAACCGATGTTAAATGTCACTTACAACATCAGTTTTTTAAAAAACCGATGTTACATGTCACTAACAACATCAGTTTTTTAAAAATCGATGTTGATTTATAGATTTATAACTTTTTTTTATTCATAATTCATATCATATAACATCGCCTATTTAAATAACCGATGTTAAATATCACTTACAACATCAGATTTTTAAAAAACTGATGTGAAATGTTACTTACAACATCAGTTTTTAAAAAACCGATGTCACATGTCACATTTAACATTGGTTATTTAAAAAACTGATGTTAAATGTCACTTACAACATCAGTTTTTTAAAAAACCGATGTTAAATGTTACTTACAACATCAGTTTTTTAAAAAACCGATGTTAAATGTCACTTACAACATCAGTTTTTTAAAAAACCGATGTTAAATGTCACTTACAACATCAGTTTTTTAAAAAACCGATGTTAATTTATAGATTTATAATTTTTTTTTTCATAATTCGTATCATATAACATCGCTTATTTAAATAACCGATGTTGTATTTATTAGTTAACATCGGTTTTGAAAAACCGATGTTAATGATACTACTTTCCACATCGGTACTTTCAACATCAATTAATAACCGATGTTGAAAGTCTTAAATAACCGATGTTAAAACCTTATTTTCTAGTAGTGTAGTTGTGAATTCTCTTTGGATTTGCACCACCAATTGGCTTGTTTTAATTTGAAGAAATTAAGGTTTAATAAAGTGGAAACTCTAGGCTTGTGGCTACCTCTTGGCAGACCAGGAGTTGCATATTTTTTCACACATTTTTTGTGTCTTAATTCTAGTTTTAATTAGGTATAATGACACCATAAATTATTGTTATTGTTTTAATTCTAGTTTTAATTAGGTATAATGACACCATCAATTGTTGTTATCGGTGATCATTTCATCTTTTGTAACCAACTTGATGTCATTCCTATTTATGGGTTACACATTTTCTAATAAACAACAAATCTTGAATTGAGTTTTAATCATCTTCTAAAGTGTGAGAGTGAATCTTTAGTTACTTGAGTGATTCAAGAAATTGGTTTATCAAGGAACAAAACCTTGTGTGTGACACCAATTTCAGAGGAGTGATTCTTCTAACCACATTCTTCATTCTTCTTCATCATTCTAAACCTTCATTTGACCTACACAAACCCAAAAATTGTTTTTTTCCCAACCAGCCACTATAATTTTACCTTAAACTCAAATTTACGGTTTTCTTTGTTTCCTAAAAATTGCCAAACTTAAACCAGCCTTTAATTCCACTTGAACACCATCGTTATCTTCATCATTCTCCATCCAAACACATTCAGACTTTGAACCAAATCCCTTCCAATTAGTCCCCATAAAATCGTCACTTTCTCTTTCCTTATCCATTTCATTTTCTGAATTTCATACAAGTAAAAAAAAAAGAAATAAAAAAAAACCCTTTGAAGATCCAACCTCAACCCTTGTGCAAATGAGTTTACATCACTCTTCTTTAGCTTATATTTATTTTCCATAAATTAATTAATTCTCCGTCTCTTTATCTTTCTATGTAGATTGTCAGAATAAATTACTATAGTATGTATGCTATGCACTACAAAACCAATGAACACGTAAATTAAATTGCTTCTCATTTTTACTTTCTAACAAGACAGTAAGGTAATTCTAGTTCTAGTTCTACCTCCTTATAATTTTTTTTAGGTGCCTTTCACTTCCTCTATACAATACATGAATTCTCTCTTCTTTGCATGTTTTTCATGACTCTTTACTATTTTCATCAAACCTCTTTTTGAATCTTTGTCATTCTTTGTTACGTATTTGAGAATAAGAGAATTCTTGGTTGCACTTGGAGTGGAGAGAATGTTTCCAATGAGGTTATGGGTTGTTGTGGTATTCATTATGTTAGTAAGTACTGTGGCGGCCAAGCCTCATCGAATTCTTTTGGATACAAATGTTGAACTTGATGATGTATTTGCTTTTCTTTACCGTCTGAAGCACAACACACTAGAGTTTCAATTGGAGGTTAGTGAACCAAAGTAAATTGAGCAACACATGTTAATCTTGTCTTTATTTCCTTCTCCTTTTTGAGTTTTTCACTGTGAATCATAGCATTTATTGATTGGCTTGAATCATTTACTCCTTGGTTGAAATCATTTCTATTTTCCAAGCAAAACTTATTGTTGTTTCTATTGGCTTAATAAAGGAATTTTCATATTAAAAAGTGTGTAGTGTGTACTCTT
Organism: Glycine soja; assembly: GCF_004193775.1. Classification (NCBI taxonomy): domain Eukaryota; kingdom Viridiplantae; phylum Streptophyta; class Magnoliopsida; order Fabales; family Fabaceae; genus Glycine; species Glycine soja. Next base: position 32,788,382 of record NC_041010.1, read on the forward strand.
TCTTTTTGTTGGATAAGCCATAAGTGTGTGTTTTGAAAGATATAAGTATTTCTCTTAAAAAAAGGCTACCAATATGTAATAGTACTTTGTTCATTTCCATGTGTTGTAAAGCCCACACAATTTGATCTTATGAAGCTGACATTGCATATATAACATTACTTGGGGGATGGTTATGTTGAGAACCATTTTAAGCATTTTTTTATTACCATTCAGGGATTGGAATTTTGTGATGTTTTGAGTCTTCATACCAACATCTATAGGGAGTCACAATCAATGCAAATGCTTGGACTAATGTCGGACATGCTATGAATCAAGTTTATGACCTACTTTACATGATGGGGAGAGATGACATAGTAGTCGGAATGGGAAGCGAGGGTTGAATACTCTTAGACGGTTCTTTTAATCCTGAGACTAGATTATAAATCTTTTGGATTATTTTAGTTTTTTTTTTAAATAAGACATTCTAAGACGGTTCTTTTAAAATCATTTTAGAAAGTATATATTCTAAGACGATTCTTAACTAAGAATTGTCTTAGATTGATGTCATTCTAAGACGGTTCGTAGATAACCATCTTAGAAGGTTACCCTTCTAGGATGGTTCTTAACTAAGAATCATCCTAGAAAGACACATTTTTCTAAGACAGTTGTTTATGAAACTATCGTCAAATATCAAGACTTTTGACCTACAAAGATGGTTCAAAGTCATCTTTGTATCTCGTTTACAACCGTCATTGTTTAGCCTTTTTACAGTAGTGATAAAAAAGTAGTTAATTTAATTAATAATATTAAATTTATTAATTATTTATATTATCATTTTAATTTTTTTTATGTTTCTATTAACTTAATTATTTTTATTAATGTTTGAAAAAAAATAAGGATATGTAAAAAAGTAATACTTAATACATCTACAAATTAGAAAATGATCTTATAAATAGAGACAATAAATTTCTAAAAAAATATCCCATAAGTAGGAACAAATGAAATATAAGTTAATATAGGAACAAAAATTAAACTAACTTTTTTTACAATATCCCATAAATAGGAACAAATGAAATATAAGTTAATTATATAGGAACAAAAATTAAACTAACTTTTTTTTACAAGTAAAAATCAAAGATAATATCAAGAAATTTACATTTACAATAGCTCACGTACTCTTATTATTTTTTTTTTTTGGAAAAAATGTAAATTATATTAAACCCAAAATGATACAACAATAAACGGAGCATACCCCGCAACTAGAGAAAATCAAAAGTCTCCCTAATACAAGAAGGCCTATATCAAGATGTTAAAACAAATGCAACAGGTGCGCTTGTCTACACATAAGAAACTTAATCTTGCTAATAACCTCTATTATAGAAAATTGATAATCTTCAAAAATCAGTTTGTTCCTAGACAGCCAGATGCAGTAGACTGTAATTGTTATAGCCAGATAACGAAATTTTCCTTGAACACCTGATGTGGATCTGTCTCTAATTAAAGAGTCAGTAATGCGTTGCAAAGAAGTGAAACGTTTGCGGAAAGGAGCCAAATCACGAATGTAAGCCCAAACTTGGAGAGATTTCCTGCAAGAAAAGAACAAATGAGCATTTGACTCAGCCTCATTTGAACATAAAGGGCGGAAGGAACCCTTGTTCAAAAAAGCAGCTTTGTCAAGAGTAAGCAGCCGATTCTTTTTAGCAAGCCATAGAATGAAAGACATCTTAGGGGAGATTGCTGGGTTCCATATAACAGAACACCAACTAATAGTAGGCTTGACACCTCTAATGTATTCATAGACTTTTCCAACAAGTAATTGTTCATTGGTGCTCCAAGATTGAATCCTCTTTTTGGCCTCTTCCGTACTTAGCTCTTTGGAGATAATAAAGTCCCTTATTTGAATGATTTTCTTTATCAAAATTGAATCTGATGAAGAAGTATTGTAATTCCACACATCGCTCCCTCTGAAATAGTAATGGTGAACCCACCGAACCCATAGAGAATCTTTCTTACAATGAAAGTCCCATGGATACGGGAAAGAAGCGCAAGGTTCCAGTCCTTGAGATTAAAAAGGCCTAAACCCCCTTCTTTTTTCGGAGAACAAACTACTGACCAAGCAACCAAGGGCTTGTTTTTGCCAATATCCGCTTTGCCCCACAAAAAATTACGGCACGAAGCGTTGATCCAGTCCAGAACAGATTGAGGCAAAGGAAAAATTCCTATCCAGAAATTCACAATTCCTTGAATAACTGCTCTGATAAACTCTAGCTTACCTGCATAAGATAAAGACTTCCTGCTCCATCCCTGAATCAGGTCAGTAATCTTGGAAAGCAAGGGAGTATAGTGACATACATTTAATCTAGATGATAAAAGGGGAATACCCAAGTATCTAAAAGGGAAGCCACCCAAGCTAAATCTAGTAATTTGTTGAATATGAGAAAGCTCATGAGGCCTAATACCGGTTGAGTATATGGCAGATTTATCAGAGCTGATGGAAATCCCTGAAACCCTACAAAAGTGTTGAAGCTTGGCAAACATAGTTGACACAGATGGGATATCTCCTCTAGATAGAAGCATAATATCATATGCAAAAGCCAAATGAGATAGCTGAATACCTGCACAGTTGGGATGAAATTTAAAATTGGCATCATCCTTGAGGCTGCTCATATCTTTGGAAAAGTACTTCAAACAAAGCACAAACAAATAAGGAGAGAGAGGATCCCCTTGTCTAAGACCCCGCTGCCCTTTGAAGTGGTCATAAATGGATCCATTGACTGTCACACTAAATGAAGTGGAAGAAACACATTCCATGATCCAAGTACAGAACTGGGCTAGGAAGCCAATGGACTTAAGCATCCAATCCAAGAATTCCTAGGAAATGGAATCATAAGCTTTATGCAAGTCAATTTTCAGGAAACATCTCGGAGAGGATCTTTTCTGTGCATATTTGCGCAAAATGTCTTGAACTAGGAAGATGTTGTCCATCATCTTTCTGTTCTTGATGAAGGCAGTTTGAGTTTCCCCAACAATAGTCTCACGCACTGGGGCTATGCGGTTGGCCAAAATTTTAGACACAATCTTGTATAACAAATTACAGCAAGATATGGGTCTAAAATGGTTAACCTGAGAGGTCTGATCATGCTTAGGAATAAGCGCAATAATAGCATGGTTGATTTGCTTTAAAATTTTTCCAGTTGTAAAGAATTCATTAACCGCCTCAAAGATATCATCACCAATGATATTCCAAGCCTTCTTGAAGAATAAATCATTGAGACCATCTGGCCCTAGAGCTTTATTGTTATCCATCACAGAAATAACGTTCTAAACCTCTTGCTTAGAAGTAGGACAAAGTAAGGCCGCAAAGCAATCGATGGGAACCTTAGGACCCCTGTTGCAGACCGAAATGGAAGGAGTTTGGGTCAGCTCATGAGTACTAAACAAATTCCTAAAGTGATTCACAAAAGCAAGGGCAATTTTATCTTGGGAGGAAGTGTTATGCCCATCATCTAGCCTTATGGCAACAATAAACCGGTTGTGTCTGTTGCGCTTGATTAAAGCATGAAAAAATTTGGAGCATTTATCAGCCTGCAGGAGATATCTATTTTTGATGAGTTGAGCGGACTTCATAGACTCCGCTTTTCTAAGCATAATGGTCTGCCCTCTAGTGCGGTTTGCCAGAGCAAGAAGGGAATGGTCCTATGAATTTTGCTTTAGAGAATTAAGCACACTTGTTATATTTAGCCTCAGCTAGCTCCACTCAGTTGGACATGTTGTTGAACTTCTGCTTAAAAAGATTCTTCAAGGGAGTTTTAAGAGCTTTCAATTTCATACAGACCTTGAACATGCTACAGCCATGAATATTTTGCTTCCAGCCATCTGCAACAATTCTTGAGAAATTTGGATGATCCACAATAGCATTGTTGAATTTAAATGGAGAATTACCTCTAGGCACTACCAACTCAGTGGTGACAAATAGAGGAGTATGGTCTGAAATAGAAATAAACTCCATAACTTCACAAGCAGAATTTCCAAAGGAATTGAACCAGGCCTGATTACATAAAGCTCTATCCAGTTTGCTTCACACCCTGTCATTAGTCCACGTGTACAAGGGGCCATGAGAGTTGATGCTCCCCAGCCCCAGGTCAGAACAACAATCAACAAAATCTTGCAACTCATAAGCATTGGGCTCAACTCCATTGAAGCTGTCGGTGGGAGACATAATGGAGTTGAAGTCACCAATGAGGAGCCAGGGGCAATTCATATTAGCATTGATACTATTCAGATTTATCCAAAGAGATCTTCTTGCCACAATGGAGTGAAGACCGTAGATGAATGAAACCTGAAAGCGCTTGGCAATGGTTTTACAATCAATAGCACAGTGAATCAATTGGGCATTTGACTCCAAAATAGAAAGATGGATCTTATCCTGCTTCCAGAGGATAAGAATTCTGCGAGCATTATGAGAAGCGAAGTTATGGGTGAAGTGCCAGTCACCAAACTTTCTTCTCATGATTTCCTCAACTGAAACCTTATTCAACTTAGTTTCCAACACAGCCATGACGTTAACTTCCTTGCAGCAAAGGAAGCTCTGCATCGCATGATGCTTCAAAGGAAAATTAAAGCCTCTGATGTTCCAAGAGGCAATGATCATGGATTCGGACGGGAGGAAGCCTCCCCGACCCTAGTTACAGCTTTATGATTTCTTCCTCTTTGGACATCAGCGTGCATATCCTCAGTACGGGTTGTCTTTATGAGTTGCACTTTTTTTACCTTTTTTCTGGTGTTTTGTTTTCACCTGAACAAACCCTTATTCTATAGGATCACCAAACTCAGTGTTCCCTGTTTCTTTAAGGTCAGAAGAATTATGAAGGACAGGAACATGATTTGCAACCAGAATATGCTTTCTGTGAGGAGGGACAGACATATTAGTCTGAACAGTCTTTGGATTATCAGAGGGGCCTACTGTATTGGTATGTGGGGGCATTGCTAAATCACCCACTTGTGGCTGATCCAAGGTGGGGGAGGCTGTGATGAGAGCAAACTTATTCCCAGTGACAACTTTACAATTAGTGAGGCGGTGCCCAATCATCTTGCAGTGAGTGCAAAAAGAAGGTCTATTTTTATACTCAATCTTTTACACAAAAGTCTTCCCTGTAGGAAGTCTAAATCGCACTTCATCAATGAGCTCCAAAGAAGCATCAACCTCAACTAAAGCTTTAGCAAAAGAAATAGACCCCTTAGAAGAAGTAAAATGGTTAGATCGAATGGGCGAACCAATCTTGGACAGGATTTTCCCTAAGGCTTGAGGATTCCAAAGCTCCAGAGGAAGATTTCTGAGTTTAACCCAAACAGGGATCTTGCTGAGCTCCTCATTGCCAAAGTCAAAGAATGCTGGCATAACCTTCAGAAGTAGGGGTCTTTGAAATATGAAGTAAGGGCCTGCAGAGAGGACTTGGTTCAGATCGTCCTCAGACTCAAATTTAAACACCAGCCAACCACTTTCATGAGCTGAGAATGAAAACTTGACTCCCCATTTTTGGCAACAATCCAGCAGAGCTTTCTTTCATGGGAAGCGGCCAGCCACATATCCAATAAGGCTATGTCCCCAAGCCTCTTCCAGGGGTTGCAAATCAGTTTCTTCCAACAGCACTTCATCATCAGAGGGTGGAGGGGAGAACTTCATTCCAAAAACTTTGGAAGGGTTTCTGTTATCTTTGAACAGATTGACCCAATGAGTGGGAGCCTTATTGTCGTCTAGCTGTGGTGATGACTTAGAGCCATAGGAGTGAGATGAATCATCATAAGTAGTTGAATCATTGTCCCCTAAGGTGCAAGAAACCTCTGGGGAAGATTCAAATTCAGCACTGCATTCCGACAAATTATCAAACACTTGGTGTGTGACATCATCAGTTTTTGCAGAACTTGTCCCTGCCTTTTTTACGAGCACCTTGCCTACAAGATTATCCTGTGAAGCAGTATGAACATTCTGATTTGCTTGGACAACATCCAAGCAACCAGCCAGACCAGAAGTAGCAGATGTTTGGGATTTACCTGAACCTGAGGTGATACCTTTCACCATAATTTGCTTTGCAGCTGAGTGCAATTGACGACCCTTGTTCTTCCCCATCAGGAGCAGTTGAAGCTGGCTATTGCAGGTAGTAACAAACTACTTCATAGCCCAAGATGAGAAAAAGAGATAGGGCACACGATTGGGAAAAACAAGGAAAAACTTTGGAGACTGAGGCAGTCAGAACTCCCAAGGATCGAAGAAGGAACCCTAGCGTTTGTAGAGAGCAACGATTCACTCCGTCGGTGGCCAAGCCACTGGGCAGCACCCAAGGACGGAAGGAACCTAGGTTAATTCAGTGGCTTCTTTCTTGCATGCACACGCTCGCACGTTACCTTTCTCACGTACTCTTATTTATCCAATTGAAGTGAATCCCTTTAGAACTAACGAAATATACATGTCTCTAATACTTTGACCTGTTTTTGGTTGCAAGTACAGTCTGGCAGTGAGATTTTGGTTTTGTATGAGTTAAAGCTCAAGATTGTGTTCAACTTTCCTATTTTATGCAATGACCTTAAAAAAAAACACCTCATTGCTCGTTTCTTAAAAAAACCTCATCGTTCATAAATCATATTCACGATAATTATTATGATCTTCTGATGATCAAACATAAACTAATTCAGCCATTGTTGTGTGAGTGTGCAAGCAATATATATAGAAATTAATTTGAGGTACAATAGCTTGAAAGATTGGGCACAATGGGATGATTCCGCTGAGGCTGAATTTATTTTTCCAATAGCAAATATCCATTTATGTTGGCTTGTGTTTTCTTTAATTTTGCCCTCTTGATTGCTCATCACGTGGAGAAATAAAAATATTTGGTGAATCTGAGCTGTTTACCAACAATGGGGTTGTTTACATTTGAATCCAAAATATGGTTTTCATCTTTGAAACAGCAATGATTTGTTGTCATGTGGAGCGCGAGTCTAATAAAAGAGAGTATGGATTATACCGGATTTATATCAAGTACGGAAGGTGTATTAGTATATATATATTTTTTTGTTACATAGGAAAGAAGGAAGGTGCATTACTTAAATATAAGTTAACCAAATACAAAAAGTTGTCACACTTTATGAAAAAAATTAACATAAAAAGGATTTCACTGGTTTAGATTTGGTTATGTTGGTATGTATGTGAATCCCCATACTTTTATTAAATTTTTAATTAGGCTCTATTTTTTTGATTGGATCTTGAACTTTTATATTTTTTAATTGGGTTTTTCTGTTTAATTATTATTATGAAAAATTGATCACAAACTTTTAATTAGAGGTGTAGACAGTGGACACTTATGCTTTTAGAGTGTGTTTCAATGTTTGTGATAGTTTTATGTAGAGTTTCAACATTTTACAAAGACAAACAAATTAATTATGAGAGGTCTGTGAAAAAATATTTGGATTTAATTCACTTGTAGATGTTGAAACTCTGCAAAATCTTTTTACAATGGACTCAGTGCTTATAACATGTTTCAAAATCATCAATTTATTGCTTGGACTTCTATTTAGGTGTTTATGATTAATTTTCATAACAAGAAATGACCCATTTAAAAACTAAATAAAAGTTAAGGGATCCAATTAGAAAAAAAAGAGTTCGGGAAACTAATTAAAAATTTGGTAAAAGCAGGAAGATCCTAATAATTAAACTTTTAGATTTTAATCTTCAAAAGAGAAAGACTTTGTTTTAATGAGAAGCATGGGTGCAATAAGAAAGTGTGGATTGAGTTGAATCATTATCGAGCATAAGACACGTACTAGTATTTTATTATGTGTGTTGCGTAAGGTAAATGTTTATTTTGTACAACTATAATTTATAATAAATAATTTTTTTAAATATATAAATTATATTATAATTAAAATATGTAATTAATAAATATTTATGTACTTATTAATTATATTTTAGATTTATAATAAATAATTTATATATTATTATTTTTCATTATTGATTAAAATTCAAGTCTTCATAATATATATTTAAGGTTTTCATTTTTAAAACAGTTAATAATATTTAATATTATATAAAGAATAGTTAATTCTATAGTAGTTTCACACCTCCTGATAATTTTTTGATATTGATTTGTCTGGTCTGTTTGTCTATTATTGACTTTATTCTCAAATTCGCATGTTCCTTCACCAACCTTAGTGCCTATTGGAGATTAGTTGGTTTCTAATTAAATGGGATAATTTAATTTCCCTGTATTGCTTCACTCAGGGTGTATAATATTAGAATCGAATATGATCTTCTTCCTTCTGTTTCTTTAATAGAATATGATCCTCTTCCTTTTGCTTCTTGATTTCAGTTATTGAAAATATTAATTTATACATAAATAAAAAAACTTCACATAATGATTGATTTAAATATTATTATAAAGAAAGTTAAAAAATCATTAAACATATTTTATAAAATAAATTGTCAGAATCTTAATTCTGAAAGTGAGATGAAGAATTTTTTTTTAGAGATGAAGAATTTTTTTTTTAGAGATGAAGATTTTTTTTTTAAAAAAAAAATGAACGATTTTAGATATTTAAAGCTACCTAAGTCTTTACTTATAATTAGGCATGACAGTAGGATCTGATCCCGTGGGAACCGAATCGAACTCGCCCTAACTTTGACGGAGAAAACCGCGTTGACCGGGTTCGAGATCGGATTCGGATTTTCCCCGATAACCCAAAACGGGGGCGAGGGCTGGTATGAGATTACAGATATCCGCCCCGACCCCGACCCCGACCCCAAACCCACCCCAGAATTATAGTGTATAATATTTGAAAGTCAAAACTCAAAACTCAAAACCTAATTCCTAAAACCTAATCTACGCTGTGGCTCCTCACTCCTCACTCTACTGCTGATTTGGAGTTGCCACTCCTCTGCTTCGATCTCCTCTCCGATCTCAATTTCGCCATTGACAAGGACACCAAGTTCTCTCTTTCTCTTAACCACCCATCACATTGTGAGTATTTGAAGTGTCTGGTTTGCTTTGTTGGTAGTGGATTGCATTGCATTTTTCATTTTCTCCTTGTTAACAAATTGCCAAGTGCACCAATTTTATCACAAGTAGTAAAGATTAAAATGAAAGTCTAAGTGTTGAATCCACAGGGACTTTGATTGTACTTAAGTGATGAAAACCTAATTATTAAGCAATGAAAAAAAGGAGAAGAAGACAAAGACAATGAATTGTAAATGTGAAATTTGAAATAAGGTAAAGAAAAAGATAATAGGAAAAGCAAGCAACGATTTAAATGTGAGAAGATAGAATTAGAATACAATGATTTTGGGGCCTAATATGTCAAAACTACTTATAATATAATGTAATTGATTTTCTCTATTTTATGAAATCTTTGTTTCCACCTGCATCTATTGAATTACCCCATCTTTGGTTTCCCACATGAAAGGCCTAGTTTATTTATCCTTTTCCCCCAAATTTCTTTGCAAAGAGATCAAATAACAAACCACATTAAGATAAGAGATGCAAAAATTCATGAGCAAAATAAATGTCAATTTATTTCTAGTAATAAATTCATTAAGATACCCTTCCCGAGTTCTTTAGAAAATAACAATTTTTTAATGCATTACCCTCTAAATATTATATGGGTGATCAGACCATAATAGCAGGAAAGCACCGAGAAGAATAACAGAAACATGATTGCATTAAATAGTAATAGGAAAGAATTACATTACAAGAGTTTGACCTCTAGGCTCCCAACAAAAGGGGTTTAGCCTCTCATAGTCATAAGAGGCTTTACAATTTAGGGGGTAGATGTAGATGGAAGAAGGTGATAGATGACTAATAAAAAGAAAAGAGGGGAATGGTTAAAGAGAGGGTTTCCTGTAAGGGATAGACCCAGTGTGTGGGTTTTGAGACTATTCCTTTTCCTTTTGCTTTCTCCTCCTTATACAGGCACCAGGTAGCTTACTTTTCATGATGACTTTGCGCTTAGTGCGGGCTTTCGCGCTAAGCACGCCTTTGAGCTTCTTTGTGGGCCTCATGCGCGCTAAGCCTACAGTGTGGGCTAAGCCTGGAGTGCGCGCTAAGCCTCCATCATTCGATTTTTCCAACTTTTTCTTCAAGGTTTTATTTTTCTAGTTTTTGCATCAATTTTTCCTCAAAACACTTGAAATCTTCTTCTTTTGAATTCTGCTAATAAAAAATAGCAAAGATGTTAATTTCTTCATTATTTCATTAAAAAACAATAATAAAGTAAAGAAATTGCAATCATTCTTAGCCAAAATTGACTATCAAATTACTTATGTTTCGCAGTTATCAAACTCCCCCAAATTAAAACATTTGCTTGTCCTCAAGCAAAACACAAGTTCTAAATATATCAACACATGAGATAGCTGCGAAACCTTTTCAAACCTTTCACTGACTGATCCTAAGCTTTGCATTTGTCTTGATCTTGTGATGGAAGCATGAAGGAATACATATGGAGATGAAAAAGGTTAGCAAGTAGAAACTTCATCAAGGCAAACTTACCACACTTCATTCCTCACAAGGCTAGTGTTTCCCTCAGCCCACAAGTATCGGCTAAAAGTTTTTTCAATCTAACAATTGAAATTAATATTCCCAACTTTGCACTTCATCTCAGTTAATGTAATCATACACATATTGTGCATCACTAAGAACTTTTTAGGCTTGTAACGGGGCCTGGCTAACAATGAACTCATGGTTTTTCTTTAGATTCAAAGTTAGGTTCTAAGAGAGCACTTACCTCATATTTTCTGATAACCCATGGCTTTATATTTTATAGCCCCAACTTTCATGTCTTCCATTCTTTAACAACACATTTCTTTTTGTACATAGTTGCTATCAGCTTTTTTTTTTTTTGGAGCTAAACGAAATTACATTGGTACTGTAGCAACTTATCGCAATTGAGTATGTGTTGTTATTAGTATTCTTGAATAAAAAATTTCACCCAAGAATCCTCCTCCCCCAAATTAGGGGTAAATTTATCTTAACCCATGCTCTCCTACAATCTAAGATAAGGTGATTATTAATTTTATTCGACTCGGGTTTCAAAGACAATTTATTCACATTAGGCTCAATGGGGTGTAAGAGATTTATTTTAGTAATAGGTTGGCTATTTGGCTCAATGGATAAGAAAATCAAAACAAGGCCTTGATCATTTCCACATTCAGTATGTACTCAAACAGTCTAAGAATCATGCAAAATCAGGAAATTAAGAACAATCGTTCTCTCACAATCAAAGGTTCACACAACTTACCGAATGTTTATGAAGTATTTGGCTTACCATACCATGATTTTTGTTCAGACATGCTAACATCTTCACTCTTGTGCTTTCAATTCATACTTCATCACTCATAAGTACGATTGTTACATAAGTACTTATAATATAATGTAATTGATTTTCTCTATTTTATGAAATCCCTGTTTCCACCCGCATCCACTGAATTGCCCCATCTTTGGTTTCCTGCTTGAAGGGCCTAGTTTATTTATCCTTTTTCCCCAAATTTCTTTGCACAGAGATCAAATAACAAACTACATTACGATAAGAGATGCAAAAGTTCGTGAGCAAAATAAATGTTAATCTATTTCTAGCAATGAATTCATTAGGATACCCTTCCCCAGATCTTTAGAAAATAACCATTTTTCAATACATTACCCTCTAAATATTATATGGGTGATCAAACCATAGTAGCAGGAAAGCACAAAGAAGAATAATAGAAACATGATTGCATTAAATTGATAATAGGAAAGAATTACATTACAAGAGTTTGACCTCTACACTCCCAACAAAAGGGGTTTAGTCTCTCATAGTCATGAGAGACTTTACACTTTAGGGGGTTGATGTAGATGGGAGAAGGTGATAGATAACTAATAACAAGAAAAGATGGGAATGGTTAAAGAGAGGATTTCCCGTAAGGGATAGACACAGTGTGTGGCTTCCTGTTCCCTTTCCTTCTGCTTTCTCCTCCTTATATAGGCACCAGGTAACTTACTTTTGATGATGACTTTGCGCGAGCTTTCGCGTTAAGCACGCCTTTGGACTTCTTTGTGAGCCTTATGCACGCTAAGCCTGTAGTGCACACTTAGCCTGTAGTGCACTAAGCCTGCAATGTGGGCTAAGCCTGGAGTGCACACTAAGCCTCCATCGCGCGCTTAGCGAGCTTCCGATTCTTCCAACTTTTTCTTCAAGGTTTTTTTTTTCAGTTTTTGTATCAATTTTTCCTCAAAACACTTGAAAGCTTCTTCTTTTGAGTTCTGCTAATCAAAAATAGCAAAGATGTTAATTTCTTAATTATTTCATTAAAAACAATAATAATGTAAAGAAATTGAAATCGTTCTTAGTCAAAATTGACTATAAAATTAGCTTATATTTTGTTGTTATCACTCCTTTTGTGAGCATCAAAACACATGTCCCTGAACATCAAGATATCTTTTTGTTGTCATGTTTTGTTCTATATCTCAACATTTAATTAGTTTTATTAATTTGAGTGAAATTTTTTAGTGCTTCATTTTGGTTATGTTTATGTTCTCAGGAAAAATAGTCAAAAAGTGAAAAATCTTTACCTTGCTTGTTTGTGCTATGGGCGCACAGTATGCTTCCTGTAAGTATTGTATATTTACTTTGAACCTTGTTTGAAAACTAAATGAAAGAAAAAAAAATGTTTTTAAAATCAATATTTTTCTTTTCTTTCATTTCATGCCATGCCAATAGTAAATTGGTAATATAGAATTGAGTACTAATAAAAAAAAAAGTTGCCAATATGATACCATCTGCTCTATTTTGAGCCATGACCAAGCAATACTTACAATGCACGAGACAGAGCGGAGTGGTACTATTCACATTATGAAGATTTTGTTGTCCATTTTGAAATTTTTAAATGTATTCTTAAAGTTTGGTTGTTACAACCCACTGAGCCAAAGGCAGTCAATGTTGACACTTAGCACTTTCAAGAAATTAAAAAAAAATGATGAATATAGTGTCGTTCGAATCTGATTTTCTTCTAGCAAATCAATGTTTTCCGCGTATTGAAAAGATCTGTGTAGAGCCATCTGCTTTTTGTTTGCCACGTTGCATCATAGAAGTAATAGATCTGATCTCCAACTACTTTAAGTTGCTGGTTTTTACTTTTCTTAAAAAAAAAAGTTGTTCAAATAATAGGATGCAAAAAGAATCTTGTTATAAGACTGAGATAAATAATAACTAAATATATTTACTAACAAGGTACTGCTTTTAAGATCATGTTTGCTAACAAGGTTCAAAGTAAATATACACTGCTTACTTCTATTAGCTTGTTTGACTTTTGACTTTGGCTATTAGACTTTAGAATTTCAGGATTTATGTTTTGATGCATGAACAAATAATGGCAAAAAAACGTGTCTTGTTAACAAGTATGCATTGGGAAAAAGTTAACTGTAAACATGTTTTGCTCTTTTTATATGTTTTGGTAAATACTATAATCCTCAAATAAGTGACCGAATAAATATTTGAATACTCAACATTTATGTCCAAATAAGGTCAATATCTCACTAGGGTATTCTGATTCATGTTTTTGCCACCGGAAGACTATTCTGTTTCAATCATATCCTTATGCTTGTGAATTGTGATAATGTCTTCCTTATAGAACCACGTTTACTCTGTTTCTCAGTATCGTGTGTTGCCGTCATGAGCTCTGTAAACTTAGGAAGTATAAAGGAAAAACGTCTTCCATTAGATTATAGCCAACTCAAACTATTGTTACAGGGCTATTCACAACATGTTTTGACTACTTCTAGAAATATATTTGATGTGATTTTTCATGTCTTTACTGACACCACTAATAGTGTGTTTTGATCCAAATTGAGAATCCACATTTTAATGCAAATCTACATTCATTTTTTTCATAAAAACATAGAAAAGCATTTTATGTGCGTTGGATGCTACAGACACCAATCCAAACAGGCAGTAATTATGTGCGTTGGACGTGATACACTGTCTTGCAAATGCATTTCTAAACACAATCACACATGCCATTGGGATCTATATAAGGCATCTGTTACACAGTGTAAAGTAGCTTTACTTGGCATAAGGTTATTCACTTTCTCATTTTCACAATTCTTTGCAACAGTTATAGTAATGGTAGTAGTATTCATCCCACGGTTAAATTCAAAACTCAAAATGTCTCAACTACAATTCTTTGATATCACTCATTGCAACTTGAAATATAAGAGAAGTAAAATAGAATGAATCCATTATTTTACTGAACTGCCGCAGTGTCAGGCTCACCTCTTCTTTGAGCTAACATTTTCAAGTTCAGAAAGCCTCACAAATATGTCTCACCTCATTTATATTATTAGGCCTTTTTATTTTATAAAATGATTGAATATGATTATATTATATCTCTTTTTTTTATATTATATCTCTATTTTTATGTTAGGTTCATTTATTTTCCTACTCCTCATACAAGTGATAGACTTTGCAATGTATTGACTGACTGTTTAATGGATTGGAATATTGACACAAAATTGTCCACTATCACCCTAGATAATTGTACCACAAATGATGCTATGATATATAAAATTAAGGATAAATTGCACTTAGGTAGTTTGCTTAGGGATGAGTCTATACTTCACATGTGTTGTGCACACATGCTTAATTTCATAGTAAAAGATGGATTGAAAGTGGTGAAAGAAGGTGTAGAAAAGATTCGAGATAGTGTGACATATTGAACAACAACATCTAAGAGGAAGGAAAAATATAAGGAAACGATTAAACAGTTGAGAATCCCTTACACTAAGAATTTGGCCTTAGATTGTCCAACTAGGTGGAACTCAACTTACAAAATGCTTGAAATTGCCATAGGATATGAGGATGTATTTTGTTGATTAAAGCAACGAGAGTCTCAATATACTTGTTTGCTAAGTACTTTACAGTGGCAATTTGCAAAGGATGTTTGTGGGAGATTGAAGTTGTTCAATACTATCACTGAATTATTTTCTTTTACTAAACATCCAATTGCTAATTTGTATTTTCCAAATATATGTGAGATTAAGTTGGCAATCAAACAATGGATTACCTCTCCTAACCCAATGATTCAACAAATGGCAAAAAATATGATGCTCAAATTTGATAAATATTGGGGTGTGATTCATAATGTGATGGTAGTTGCCACTGTTTTAGATCCTAGGTACAAGATGGAGTTTCTAGAGTATTATTATGAAAAATTGTATGAATATGACTCTTTTACTCAAGTGAGGTGCATTCAACAATTGTGTTATGACTTAGTTTCTGATTACCTAATGAAAATGAACAAATACTCTTTTGGTAGTAATATTGGTGATGTTACTGGTAGTGAAGTTGTTGGTGATGCATTATCTGAGTATGATAGATTTATTATAAGGAAAAAAGGGCTAGAAGTTCTTATGCTAAATCAGATTTTGACCACTATTTAGAATAAGAGGTTTTACCAAGAGCTGTTGACTTTGATATTTTGATGTGGTGAAAGTTTAATGGTGTCAAGTATCCAACACTTCAAGTAATTGCTAAGGATATATTAACTATTTTGGTATCTACCATAGCTCCAGAATTTGCATTTAGCACCAGTGGTCAAATATTAAGCCCACATCGTAGTCGACTTCAATGTACTACTTTAGAGCCTTTAATGTGTATTAGAAGTTGGTTGTGGAGTGCTCAAAATACTGGTAAAATTTTATTCATATATGTTGTTAAATTAATATTTGTGTTTATTCAACAAACTAATACTTGTAATGTATTTTTATAGGTTCTACAAGCTATAAAGTTGTTGCTGAATGTGCTACTGTAATGAATGAAATGGTTTGAGATGATGAAAACAAATAATATTCTGTATAACAATTTAAGTTGTTTCTTTTTTTATTATGTAATTTGAAAGAATGAAACATGTTTAAGTTGTTGAATTAGAACTTAAAGGACAACAACAAGGTATATTAGTATCTCTTTTTTTGCTAAACATAATCATATGCTACTTATTGTTGGGACAACATATATTTAGATGGTATAGTATTTTAGGAGAAATTAAATATGCATGTCCTTAATTCCTCATGCAATACCCAAATTTTATGATTTTAATTGAATTGATTGATTTGTTTTAGTAATTTTTTTTAGCAAACACATGTCTGATATATTGAATTTGGCTTTGTTATTATTTTTTTTCTACGTAACTGCATTTTGACCCCATTTTTTCAGTAAGTTATAATATTTTTTCTTTTTTTTTTTTATAAATTTTAATCAATACTAGCGGGGGCGGGACTGGAAAACCTGACCCCTAATGGGGACGGGATGGGTACATATTTTTTAATTTCGGCAGGGATCGAGGACAGAGTCGGGGATCGGTCACAAAGTCAGGGACATGGGTGGGAAATGCAATACCCGTCTCCGTCCCGTCACATTGCCATGACTACTTATATTTAGGTGGACTTAGAATTGTTCATTGCTTGTTCTTCTGCATATTAAGTCTGCATATATCATTTAAAGAGAGATTTAAAATTTGTTAGGAGAAAATTTTGAAACTTAATTCACCTCCCTCCTCTCTTAAGTTATTGAGGCCACTTGTTTAACAAGTGATATCAAAGCTTAATTCTTGTATAAAGTTTAGAAACTTCAAGAATAGTTATGGCTTCATCAAACTTTCTATTTCCCGAAAGGAACTCTATGAATAGGCCTCCTATATTCAATGGTGTGGGTTATCATTACTTGAAAACCCAGATGCAAATCTTCATAGAGGCTATAGATTTAAACATTTGGGAAGCCATTGAAATCGGTCCTTACATCCCTACTATGGTAGCAGGAAATGCAACTATAGAAAAACCCAGGGAACAATGGGATGAAGAAGAAAGGAAAATGATACAATATAACTTATAAGCCAAAAATATAATTACATCTGCATTAGGCATGGATGAATATTTTAGAGTATCAAATTGCAAGAAAGCAAAAGAAATGTGAGACACATTGCAAGTAACCCATGAAGAAACAACTGATGTAAAAGAGATGTGAGACACATTAGCCTAACCCATGAATATGAATTGTTTAGAATAAATCAAAATGAAACCATACAGGATATGCAAAAGAGATTCACACATATAGTAAATCATCGTGCATCATTAGGAAAGATATTTCCTAATGAAGATCTCATTAACAAAGTTCTGAGATGTTTAAGCAGGGAATGACAACCAAAGGTAACTGCAATTATAGAATCATGAGATCTTACTAACATGTCTCTTGCAACTCTTTTTGGAAAGCTTTAGGAACATGAAGAAAATGACAAGAAAAAGAAAGGAATCGCACTTAAAGCTTCATCTTCAATCCAAGAAGAAAGTGATAAAGAGGACTTGAATGAAATAGAAGAAGATGATGATTTTAATTTCTTCGTGAAGAGATTCAATAAATTCCTAAGAAACAAAGGAAATCAAAGAAGATCAAACTTCAAACCAAAGAAAAGAGGAGAAGATTCATCTTCTGTTCCAAAGTGTTATGAATGTTATCAACTAGGACATCTGAGAGTTTATTGCCCTAGTTTCAAGAAAAGAATGGAAAAATCTGAGAGGAAAACCTTCAATGATAAAAAATCAAAGAAATCTTACATCACTTGGGAAGATAACGATATGGATTCATTCGAAGACTCAGAAAATGAAGTCGTGAATCTAAGTCTCATGGCCAAAAATTATGAAAGCGAAGAGGTAACATCTTCTAACAATAACTTATCTATTTCCTTTGATGAACTTTAAGATGCAATCACTGATTTACACAAGAATCAGTCAAACTTGCAAAACTAGTTTCATTTTCTAAGAAAACTATTTCAAACTTAGAAAATGAAGTTTTGAAATTAAATGAAGAATTAGAAAATTTCATAACTGAAGTCAAAACTTTAAAATCAATTGACACAAATCAATCTTCTACCATAAAAGTAATACAAGATAGTAAAGAAGCATCTAACTCATGTAAATGATGTAGCAAGTTTATAGAAGAAATCAAGGATTTGAAAAACTCTTTTGCCAAATTTACTATTGGAAAAAATAATTTAGATATTATACTAGGAAAGCAAAGATATGTGTTTGATAAGGCTGGATTAGGATATAGACCTGACAAACAACAAAAATTATATAAAAATTTCTTTCCATCTACTCAAAAGAATAGTTCTCCTTTCTTAACATGTTTTTACTATGGAAAGAAAGGACATAGTGCATCAACATGCTATTTTAGGAAAAATAGTAATAATATTAAAATGATGAGTTCCAAAAGGATCTTTTATCAAAACTAACATTCAAGGACCCAAGAAAGTTTGGGTACCTAAGTCATAAACATGATTATATAGGATTCTTTGAAGAAAAGTTGGTACATTGATAGCAGATGCTCTAAACACATGATGGTCTTAAGCATAGTCTACTAAGTGTTAGTCAATTATGTGATAAAGGCTATCTAGTATCATTTGACTCTCATAATTGTGTTATTGAAAAAAACATGTTAGAAATATAAAACATATAGGTTATCGAACAAATAATGTATACATGATCAATTTAGATAAAACATCAAATCATGATCAATGTTTTCTTGGTAAAGATGATGATTCTTGGTTATGGCATAGAAGAATTGCCCATATAAACATGGAACATTTAAATAAACTATTTTCCAAGGATTTAGTAATTGGTTTACCAAAACTTAAATTTGAAAAAGATAGGTTATGTGATGCTTGTCAAAAAGGAAAACAAGTAAGGGTTTCCTTCAAATCAAAGAATATTGTTTCTACAACTCAACTCTTACAACTTTTGCATATGAATCCTTTTGGCCCCTCTAGAACTATGAGTTTTGGAGGAAACTATTATGCTCTAGTTATAGTTGATGATTACTCAAGATTCACATGGACATTATTTCTCACTCATAAAAGAGATGATTTTCATGATTTCAAGAAACTTGCTAAAATCATTCAAAATAAGAAAAATCTTAAAGTGACATCTATTAGGAGTGATCATGGAGGAGAATTTGAAAATAAAGATTTTGAATCCTTTTGTGATGAAATGGCATTGAACACAATTTTTTTGCACCTAGAACCCTTCAACAAAATGGAGTAGTTGAGAGGAAAAATATATCTTTAGAAGAGATAGCCAAAACTTAGCTTAATGATACAATCCTTCCTAAATATTTTTGGGCTAAAGCTGTAAATACTGCATGCTATATAATGAATAGAGCTTTAATTAGACCAATCTTGAAGAAAACTCCATATGAATTGTATAACAGAAGAAAATCGAACATTTCTCATCTTCATGTGTTTGTATGTAAGTGTTTTATGCTAAACAACGACAAAGACAACTTAGGTAAGTTTGATGGAAAATCTAATGAAGGTATATTCCTTGGCTATTCGTTGAATAGTAAAGCATTTAGAATTTATAACAAAAGAACTATGATCATTGAAGAATTCACCCATGTTGCCTTTGATGAAACTATCCCTATAAGGCCAAGAAAGGAAACTTTTGATGATATTTTAGATTCTTTAGAAGGTATGCATATTCATGGTGAAGAGCACGAAGGCAAAGGAAAGGGAAATGATGAAGACTTTCAAATTGACGAAACAAAAACATGTATAGATCTTCCAAGAGAGTGGAGAACTTCAAGATACCATCCTCTTGATAACATCATCGGTGACATATCTAAAGGGGTAACAACTAGACACTCTCTCAAAGATGCTTGCAATAATATGGCTTTTGTTTCTTTAATTGAACCTAGAAATTTAAAAGAAGCCATAATTGATGAACACTGGATAATTGCTATGCAAGAAGAGTTAAATCAATTTGTAAAAGTTTGGGAACTAGTTGACAACCCTGATAATCATCCAGTTATAGGAACTAAATGGGTATTCAAAAACAAATTGGATGAATATGGAGTAGTAATTAGAAATAAGGCTAGGCTAGTGGCCAAAGGATATAATCAAGAAGAAAGAATAGATTGTGAGGAAGCCTATGCTCCAATAGCCAGATTAGAAGCCATTAGAATGTTATTGGCTTTTGCATTCATAATGGACTTTAAACTCTATCAAATGGATGTTAAAAGTGCCTTTTTAAATGGTTTCATCCAAGAAGAAGTATATGTGGATCAACCTCCTGGCTTTGAAAACTCCGAAAAGCCCAATCATGTCTTTAAATTGAAAAATGCTCTATATGGTTTAAAACAAGCCCCTACGGCTTGGTATGAACGTCTGACCAAATTTCTTTTTGAAAAGGGCTTTTCAAGAGGAAAGGTTGATACCACCCTTTTTATTAAAAGAAAATTGAATGATATTCTCTTAGTACAAATATATGTTGATGATATCATTTTTGGTTCAACTAATTCTCTTTGCAAAGAATTCTCTCAAGATATGCAAAATGAATTTGAAATGTCAATGATGGGTGAGTTAAATTTTTTCCTTGGACTGCAAATAAAGCAAACAAAGAATAGAATATTTATCAGTCAGTCAAAATATTGCAAAGACCTAATTAGTAGGTTTGGGATGGAAAATGCTAAACACATGGTCACTCCTATGAGTATTGCTTTCTATCTGGATAAAGATGAAATCGGTCAGTCAATAGACATGAAGAAATATAGAGGTATGATCGTATCTCTTCCTTATTTATCTGCAAGTAGACCTGATATAATGTTTAATATTGTATGTGTGCAAGATTTCAAGCAAATCCCAAATAATCTCAACTTAGTGCAGTTAAAAGAATCATGAGATACTTATTAGGCACTATCAATCTAGGATTATGATATCCTAAGAATTCCTCTTATAATCTAATAGGATACTCTGATTCTAATTTTGTCGGGTGCAAAACTTATAGAAAGAGCACTAGTGAAACTTGTCATTTTATTGGCTCTGCTCTAGTATCATGACATAGTAAAAAAACAAAATATTGTTGCTTTATCCACTGCTGAGGTGGAATATATTTTTTATGTAAGTTATTGTGCACAAACACTTTAGATGAACAACAACTTTCTGACTATGGATTAATACTTGATCATATTGCCATTCGATGTGATAACATGAGTGCAATCAATCTGTCTAAAAATTCTATTCTGCACTCGAGAACCAAGCATATTGAAATTAAGCATCGTTTCTTGAGAGATTATGTTCAAAAAAGGGATTGTGTACTAGAATTTGTTGACACAAAGAATCAGTTAGCTGATATCTTTACAAAACCTCTCCCCAAAGAAAATTTCTTTGCTATTAAAAGAGAATTAGGACTCCTAGACATAAATAACTTAGATACATAGCCATTTTGTTTGTTTATTTTTTTATTATTTTTCTTATGATTATTTTTTATGATTATGCTTGATAGTTATGATGATTATTTTTAATGATTGTTTATGATTGTGTTTTGATTGTTTTTAATGTTTGTTTTTGATTGATTTTTGATTATCTTTAATGATTGTGTTTGATAGTTATGATGATTGGTGATTGTTTTTGATGATTGTGTTTTTGATTGTTTATAATGCTTGTATATTTTGATTTACTGAATGTGTATTTTTGTAGGTGAAAAATAGTTAATTTTAATGATTATTTCACTTGAAATTCCATGTTTTAGGGTCTGGTAATCGATTACCACTCTCTGTAATCGATTACCACAGAACAAAGCCCTTGTAATTGATTACAATAGGTTGTAGTTGATTACCAGAGGATTTTTGGCAGTTACAAGATAAGCCTGTAATCGATTACCATGAGTTGTAATCGATTACAGCTCGTCTCTGCCTATAAAAGCTGCACTTTTTTCTCTCCTTGCGCAGAACCCCTTTTTCCTTCTTCTCCTTCATGGCGCCCTCCATACCCACATCTTTAAATCTCCATATCTTTCTCATTTCTTGTCCAAATCACTTCAAACAAAGTACAAATTTCATCTTTTTCAATTCTCTACAAACTCCACCGAAAATAGAATATGCAAAAACAATCTGAAATGGAAGAACCATCAAAGAAGAGAAAGGGCTCAACCTCCACAACCACCGCTGCAGGACAACGCTGCCACAACACATCCGATGACCCACCAACACCACCTAATCCCTCTCTTTCTTTTCCACAGTCCTTAACTCTTTTTTTCTTCTGATGAATAGCGTCAAAGGTGCTAATCCCTATTCTCAAATCGCGTCATCCTTGATCCTAAATATATAGACATAGAATTCTTTGAAGGGGAAACCTTTGATTGTTATCAGGTTTTTCAAAATTCTGAGTTAATTGCTTTTATGTCTCTTAAACTGTCATTCTATCCTGAATTAGTTTGAGTCTTTTATAGTAATCTACAAATTAGGGATGGTGTCATTTTCTCCGAGGTGCATAAAATACCAATTGTAGTTGATCAATCTCTGTTTTATTCATTGACAAAACTAAGTAGTCAGGGTGTTCCTTTTGATGGCACTTTGGTTGATGATTGGAGGCATATCTATTCAACTCATGATGCACATAAAATGGTCTATAATGAACATGCTGATATGACCGGCAGATTGCTTGCTGGATCATTCACCTTTGAACGTCATATCATGCATTATATTCTGTGTCGTGTTTTGCTTCCACGTTCCACAAATCTTGCTCAGGCCTCTGAGGAAGATTTAATTATGCTATGGGTTCTTCAAACCGGTCGCCAAATTGATTGGGCCCATCTTGTCAGGTACCGTGTGCATAAGGCATTATGGGCCAATGCACCTCTTCCTTATCCTCATCTTGTCACTTTTTTTCTTTAGCATTTTAATGTTCCTTTAGAGGATGAACCATTTGTTTAAGTCAAATGTTCTTTTGCTATTGGTGCTAGTGTTGTTGCCTCCTTTGGATACCGAAAGGATTTGGAAGGCCAATGAGTGCGTAAACAAGACCTTCCACCTTCGATTCCTGATGAACGCACACCTTTCCCACCACCACAACAGGATTCCTCATCTTCCTTACCGAATGATGTTCTCACTGAACTTAGGGATCTTTGGGCTTTCATCGGTGATCATTTCGATGCTATGGACTCACGTATCACACGTCTTGAAGACGACATGAGTTTCATTTGTCGCTACTTTGATCCTCTTGCGGATCCATAGCATATTCTTTTTCATCCTACTTTTATCTAGTATTATAAGTCGTTAATTTTCTGGACATTTCACTATTTTTGCATTGTATTTGCTTTGGATATTTATCACTTAGGTACTTTGTGTTTGCTTTGCATATTTTAGCACTTGGTTATTTTGTGTTTTCTTTGGATATTTTAGCACTTGGTTATTTTGTGATTGCTTTGGATATTATGGCTTAGTTGTTTTGTCTTTGCTTTCGCTATCCCTCATTTTTTGACTTAGTTGAGAAATCTGTGCATGCTTTAGTTCGGTTTTATCGATTTTTTGGTGTTGCCAAAGGGGGAGAGATGTAAGCAAAAATGGGTAGTATATCTTTTCTGACAAACATATTAGCCAATAAATTGCAAACTTAAGGGGGAGTGCTTGTCTCGCAAATAGAATATTTTTTTAACCATACTTTCAGATAGTTGTCACATCAAAAAGGGGGAGAATGTAATTGCATAGGTTGTATAAAGGTTTTGATGATGCCAAAGATTGAAACAATTCAAAGTTTACTACAAGTTCAAGTCAAGATCAAGAGAAATGATTCACGTTAGTCCATTATTTGTTAAAAAATCTCTTAATGGTTGAAAAGGTTTGGCCTTAAAAGCTTAATTCTCAAAATCTCTTATAAAAAGTTTTAAGTGTTTTATACTTTTGAAAATAATATATTTCTCTAGTAATCGATTACCAGAGACTGTAATCGATTACCAGAAGCCAAAATTGATTTTACAAGTTGTTTCAGAAAGTTTGAATTTAAATTTTAAAAGCTGTAATCGATTACTACCTTTGTGTAATCGAGTACCAGTAACGGAATTTCTGAAATTCAAACTGAAAAGACATGGTTCCTCATTAAATAACTGTGTAATCGATTATCAAAGATTTGTAATCGATTACCAATGAGAAAATTTCAAAAATAACTCTGAAAAATCACATCCTTTCATGAGTTTTCGAAAAATCATCAAAGACCTATATATATGTGACTTGTGTTCGAATATATTTGTTTCTTATTCAACTACATATGTTTATTTTAGCTTAATTAGTCCATCATCTTATTTCCTGTATTCGATCTTGTAGAATATGCCGGTTATTTGTTAAAAAAAAAAAACATCAAAACTGTTTCTTAATTAATTTTAACAAGCTAATTATAAAGGCGTGTAATGACTTTAGTAGACACAATTTTACTACTATACAAATCACTAGCACATAATCTCAAATTCTTGAATAACTGATTGGTTGGAGCTGGTATTTAAGTCATCAGCTTCATACAACAGCCAATGACGAAGGAGCAACACTGGTTTCTTAGCCACATTAACTTTGTAACAATATTTTGATTTTGATGTCTGTAAAAAGAATAGTGAAATTTCTTCATACCAAATATTTGTCCTTTTCTTTGTGTCATCATCTTCTATATCTAGATGTTCATTTCTAAGTCGCTTTATTAATTATGTGCAATCAATATGAACCTAATTTGCTCTTTCGTCTTTTCATTTGTCATTACTTCCCAAAAGCACGATTCCCTGTCATTTATCGAATGATTTGAATTTTTAATCATGCAATTCGAGAACTTAAAAGATATTACAATACGCAAAATATGATTAAAATCAAAATCCTGTCATCTCGAATTAGTCTTGTTTGTGAGACAAGACTTATAACTGCACAAGTTCAATGTTCTTCAATACTCTTTAGTCTTTACCCTCATTTCATATCCTTTTTTCTCTCTCCTATCTTGTAAATCTTATTATTAGTCTCGGAGAAATAAAAATCAAAATATGAAAGCATACAATGGAAGTTTTACTACATATTTCTCTGTATTTTAACTATTTATAGGTAACAGTGGAACAAAATTGAAATGATCAGGTTTTGTAATATATAGTACTTGGTTAATTGCTATTGGAGATAGAGAATGTGTCGGCAAATGTTGACTTGATTAAGCCTCGAAATTGTTCAGGATCAGGGAAAAAAGTCTCCTCTCCATGGTTAGAGGAGACAAAAATTTGCATCAACTAGATGAATTTAAGTGTAGGTGAACTTTGAAGATTCTTCTCTTATATCTTTAACAAGGGCTTTTACATAAAATAAGATTTTTATATTAGGTAAGAAAAAATTATAGATATTAAAATGCTAGGTGAAGGTTTAAATATATATGATCATTTGCAATTGTGAGTCTGGTCTTTAATTAAATGGTCACGACAAAGATTTTTTAAGAGCACCTGCTAATAAAAATGTTTAAAAATGGACCATTCAGAGCACACCAAAAAATAATCATGTTGCATTTGGGATTTTTGAACTGTGGTATACTTATTTTTATGGATGATTGATGCCAAGAAAATTGACAAACAGTGATACCTATGGTACAAAACTAAGCCAACAATTTCCAAGTTGGTACCCTTCTAGTGAGGTAGAAGTAGAACATTGTCTCAAACGATAATATATATATATATATATATATTAAGTTATCATTTAGGAAGGGTTTTCATGCTTGGTTTATATATGCTTATTTGTTTATTCTCATTTCAACTTTCAACTCTCTTTTGCCATAAATTATGAACATATACTGCACAATCACAATTATCTATTGCATTATATATTAGTATGCTTGTGCACTATTTCAATGCCAAATATTCTCTCCCTTCTGTGTCTATTTGTTATTCTCTAGTTCATATCTGCTCTAGGGAAATCAATCTTACCATTAAACTGAAATTGTGACAGAAAAAGGCAAAATGGAGAGCAAGCCACTAGAAAAAGCAAAACCAAAATACAGAAAGGGCTTATGGTCACCAGAAGAAGATAATAAGCTCAGAAATCATATCATTAAGCATGGTCATGGCTGCTGGAGCTCTGTCCCTATTAAGGCAGGTTAGTCCTTTTTTATTCCCTATGATTCTTTATCACTCATATCAGTAACATATTCATGATGTATACCTATTTCCTACTACTACCTAGCAAAGGTTCACTATTCTTGGCTCTTATGCTGTCATATATCATTCCTTGGTTTCTCTTATACCTTGAACTTATGTGACTTCAGATTGAGTAACCAAGTTGAAATGTGTGCATGCTTCACAGTTTTTGGCACTAATAAATTTGACATATCTAGTGAAATGAATTAGCAGTTAAGACACTCTCTGGTTGAATCAATTCTAAGAACTTTGTCCTATCAATTCAAAATTAGAAAAAGGTGAAATGTGGTTAAAACTTAAAAAGTTCAGAATCTTCATTGTGAAGCATTTGATTTGCTAACTTCTATACTTTATGGCTCATTAGATAGGTATTTTGAGCCAACATTATATGTCTCTAGTAAAAATCAAAATGTTGAACTTTAGAAGAATTATGATGGATGTTGGTTGTGAATAACTTTTTATTATTCCTTATTTATGTAGTATTCATATCATGTGAGTTTGTATTTATTTGATTTGATGTTGAGTTGCTAACTAACTACACTTAAATATCTAGGC
Organism: Glycine soja; assembly: GCF_004193775.1. NCBI lineage: Eukaryota > Viridiplantae > Streptophyta > Magnoliopsida > Fabales > Fabaceae > Glycine > Glycine soja. Next base: position 32,814,895 of record NC_041010.1, read on the forward strand.
TTGCAAAGAAATGGGAAGAGCTGCAGACTAAGGTGGATTAACTACTTGAGGCCAGGATTGAAGAGAGGGGTGTTCAGCAAACATGAGAAAGATACAATCATGGCCCTACACCATATGTTAGGAAACAAGTATGCAAGCACAATATTTTTTTTCTTAATTTTTTTAAAATTTTAATGATTTCAAGTTTACTTTCAAGTTTGAAGTAAATTTTGTAATTTTAGTCAGAATACGGTACCCAATAATTAGTGCAAATGGACAAGTCAAGGAAAACATTTTTTTTTCTTTTATCTTTTTTCGAGGCCTTTAATTAAAGAATGCAATTGGATAGGCCAGCTAACTATTTCTATTTAACTTTATTTTGCAGAAGCAATTGGGTTCTACTTAAATACTAAGGAAAAATAGATAAGACGGTCAAACCATGAACTGGCATGGTTAGCAAGTTCTATTTTTAAAGGAGGGAAAGTTGTGAACGTACATAGAAAAGACAATTGTTCTAGTATTCTTTTTGTTTTAATTTAAATTAATTCTGCCCCAATATCAATTGTTTTAGATGTCTCCATCATATATAATTAACAAATAGTTTATTAAATACCACTGTTTTACACGCCAATATACTTAGGTATTCTTTCCTCGTGTATGCTTTGATATGAAATGCGTATTATTTTTTATAATTGTAAAGGGTATAAATATAAATATGTCTACTGCTAATTTAGTTTAAAGGACATCATGATCTTAATTAATTCTACAAAATTAAAATATCGCTATTTATAAATAAGCTCAATTTAGAGAACTTTAAACCTGATAACATTAGTTGATGTCTCAGCTTCATTCCCCCAATTTTATAAAACAAAGTCAACCCATTTTTTTCCAATTAATATGGTGCGGAAGAACAAGGTTTATTGTTACTCATTTTGCAGTGTACACTCTTTGGTTTTCCCTATTTCTTTCCTATAATATTTTTTTTATTAATGGAAACTGATGAAAGCAAATAAAATCATATTGGCCAGGTGGTCTCAGATAGCACAGCATTTGCCAGGAAGGACTGACAATGAGGTAAAAAATTACTGGCATTCATATTTGAAAAAGAAAGTCATCAAAGCTAAGGAAATGGAATCTGATAAACAAATTCAACATGCCGGCTCAAGTTCAGACACAGTGGAAAACGCACTCTCTCCTCAGAAACTTGCAACACAAGATTCAAGTTATGGGTTGTTAGAAAACCTTGACAAATCAATAGCACAAAATGATAACTTTTTCTCGAAAAGCTATAACTTTTCCAAGGAGGCTTATCAGAGTTCTCTACCACTACCAAAACTCTTATTTTCTGAGTGGCTATCAGTGGATCAAGTAAATGGTGGAATCTCAGTGAATTCTGATGATTCCTTGGTCTTGGGGAATGAATTTGATCAAAATTCAACTTTCCAAGAAGCTATAATGCATATGTTAGAAGAAAACTTTGGTGAGGAGTATCATAATCGTCTAATTCACAGTTCAACCACTGAGGTCTATAATTCACAAATAAAGTCAACAAATCAAATGGATGGAAGTGATTTCATGAATTGTATTCCCGGGAATGAGTTACGTAGCAATTTCAGCCTAACCAATCATGGTATGTAGAAGTACTAGGAAGGAGTTTACAAGGCTGCTCAAAAAGGAAGAATAATTTGTAATTAAACATACAGAAAACAAAACAAATTTTAGCAATGTAAAGTTAATGTTCATATTGTTTGAATTGTACTCCTACCCAACTCAAATAAATTCAGTAAGATATGAATAAAGTGTATTTCATTGTGATTCTTCTGGTGTTGTTTTAACATCTTGTGGTTTTCAATGTTCTTTTTGCCTGGAACTGTTTCGCATTTATTGCACTGATTTATATGCTATCTAAGAGTTCTCATCATAAAGCTCAATCTTCCCAGCCTGCAAGGAAACAGAAGTTCAGAACTACACACAAACAATAAACTCTCATGATCATCACTTATTTTGAGAAACAGAACACATAGCAAAATAGTAGCATGTCTCTATTTCAGTTTATTCCTTCACATTTCTCAGCATATGCTTAGAGCCAGATGCATATGATTCAGTCCTTGACCTTGACCTTAGAGTTGCAAAGTTGCAAATGATTTAGAAAAAAAGAATGAAAGTGTGAGAAGGGTAAAAAAGACAAGGAAACAAATTAATAACAAATTTCAAGTTATTGTCGGCACATGTATGCCAATATCCCAGCCTCTTCAGATGGTTAACAGCATGAAAATGGAACTATTATAGCAGAATCATGTAAAATTTCCAGTTAATTGATTCAACTTCGCCTGTAGATGATACTAAACTAAAGCCAAGCATAATAGAGAATTATACTTTACCCAAGTCATCAGTTGAGTAAAGTTTAAACATAATTACTGTGAACTAATTAATTAACAAAGAAACATAATTGGCTTTCTTAATCTCCAAATATATTAACATCAATTAACATATGATAAATATTTTTAATGTCCAAAATCTTTATTGTGATCTTATAATACTGATTCCAATTATCTGTGATTGTGTTTTCAAATTAACACGCCAATCATGAGGATTAGCTGGAGCACAGTGGACAGCAAGTTAGCACTCATCATTTTGCAATTCCCTCCATTTGACAACCATGCCACAATATATACCTACAGATGAGAAAATAAGCACCATAATGTAAAGGAGGGGGAACATGATCAAATGATTAACATACAGACTTACCTAAATAAGAATGTGGATTCTAAAGGTGAGTTGGAAGGAGAAGAATACAATGCAATTCCTTAGGTGAAAAGAACCTAAGTTTCTCCATTAAATGTTAATCACTTACACATTTAACAAAGAAACTTGCTTCAAGCTTAACGATCCAAGGATAACCAATAACCTTAATCCTATTTCTAGCTCTGAGGTTTAATGGGTGTTTTCCCACTGTTCAAGATAAAGAGAGTACCTTTCAATCACAATCTCATCCCAAAATGATAAGGACCAACTTAGGAGCATGGGCCTTGAAGCAAAGCATGGATTTGGTGGACCAATCACAAGAACACGTGCTAATCAAATGGTGAATGAAGTCCAATCTGAAATGAAAAACGTGAAACCCAAACCCAAATTGGTCAACTACTTGAGGAATAAAAAAAAGAGCTAACCTGAAGAAAAGATCCAAAAATAAATCTGATTTGTCATTTGAGTCCAATATTTTTGTTTGAATTTTTTTTTATCAAAATAATGGGCTGAAGTTTATTTTCTTTATTTTTATTATAATTTTTAGTTAGGAATAATATTAGTGGTTGTTGACTTGCTTACAAATATTTAATATCCACTAACTTGAAATATTTTTTTCCATTAAGAGTTTAATTACTAGTAGAAATTCTTGTCATGTCTTAGGACAACTATATGTAACTCATAATTTTAATTTTATCAACGAAGGAGACTTAGATTTGGATGAAATTAGAATTTAGCTTTGTACTAAGTGTGAGAGATTTTCTATCTCTTGGTTATTGTGTAGAATCCTACATTCTTGTTCTTACCAAAATTCAGAACCGTGACACGTCAGGATGAACGTGGTTGAGTGGAGTCCTGAACTTTGCACGTCGGCCTGGAGGGGTGCCTTTGTCAAGAGGACAAGAGGGAAGACTTGCAAAACAAAGAACTCCGATGATCAAGTAAGAATATGAGTTGGGAGAATAAAGTAAGTATATGCTTAAGTAAAACTTGTATGAGCGCGCTCGCGAGAGAGAGAGAGAGAGAGAGAGGCACAGGCTTGTTGCTTGGGTGCTGAGTGTGTGATGGGATTGTGTAAAGGGGTTCAATAAAACATATATTCATATTAGTTAATTTTGTGGGTCCTGGACAGTACATAAGCCCCCCAAGCTTTGAGTCGGCTTGCGGGCAAAAGAGGTTGTCCAATGTTGAAAAAGATTGTCCCATGTCAAGGGAATTTGTCCCATGCTGAGGGAGTTTGTCTGATGTTTAGGGTGGTACTCTTGACAAGCAGAGGGTGACAAGGGAATTTTGCTGCTATCGGGGAGCCTATCCGGGTTATAGTGATCCTTCCCTCATTTTGCTTCTGGGGTGTGAGGAGAGGTAGCAGCGGTGGAGATGCGAAGGTGTTTCTCCGTGTGCAACGTAGCTAAAGTGCTAGGTCATTGTCATCCATCCTGGCCGTTGCAGGCTATGAGTGGATGAGGGACTAAGTTTTGAAATAGAAGTTCTCTCTGACTTTGGTGGCGAGTGTCGCTACGCTTTAGCACTAGGTGAAGCTGGCGAACCCTGAGGACTCCTGTAAGCTAGTCGTTAAGGCTTGCAAGAGTGATGATTTTTTATTTTTGAGGGCAGCACCTAGTTGCCCACCCTTCTTCTTTATGTACAAATGTATGTTTGAGGTCTTGGGTATCATTCTACCCTTGACCACTTTTCAGTGTGCTCTATTGGAGCACTTGAATGTGGCTTTTTCCCAACTTCACTGGAATAGTTGGGCAATGGTGCAGACCTTTGAAATTATGTGTCCTTTCTTGAACATCCAGCCGAGTGCACCGATCTTTTTATTTTTCTTTCAAATGAAATTGTCTGGCAAGATTGGTTGGGTTTCCTTAAACAATGTGTGCAAGAAAACATTTGAGTTTGATTCAAACATATTTTTCCATTTTAAGGACCATTTTTTCAAGTCTTGGTTACTGATGTCATGGCTGATGGTATGCCACTGATGCTTAACAAGGACGGGGAGCTCCGCGTCCTGTTCTACTGGCAATCTGACCCTACCAGGTTCAAGTCATATGATGAGGATCTTGTGACCCTTGTGGAGAGGGTCGACAAAGGAATTTGGGAGCATCTGTCGGCCTCATTGGACGCGCGGGCCATTTTGTCTCTTCCTTCAGCGAGCGATCCTCTCATTGCCTTGGATTGTAAAGTGCCTAACGTCGCCCTTATTTATGTCTGAGGTCGATCTTGACCAAAGAGTACACTTGTTTGTGTTGTTTTTCTTGTTTGTTTTGCAAGTATTATAGGTGACTTCGCCTGGAGGATACTCACGAAGCAGATGGGACCATGCCACCATCTATCGTTGCTCCATCCATTGGAGAAGAGGATCAACCTGGTGGTAAGGTTGGCCCTGTTGTTGTTGGGGCTGAGGTCACCCGCAATGCTTCTTTCTATGTTTTGGCAAAGAGGAAGAAGGATGATGTGCGGGGCTACCTGGCCGCAAAAAGTCCAAGGCCCCTATGTGCCTTCGTGCCCTGAGGCAAGCTGCAGGGTTGATGCCCACTACGGGTCACCTTTTGACTGCGCATGATGTGCCTTTGGCTCCACCGGTCGTCGAGGCTCTTATTGCTACTCCTGCTACTTCTACTCCTTTACCTCCTCCCGTTGTTTCTATTTAGGAGGTTACCTTTGCTGCTGTTGAAGCTACTGTGCCTGCCACTCAGGCTGACTCTGTTGTGGTGTCGTCGTCCACTATCGTGATACCTTTGCTAAGTGCTGGTGTGGCAATCACTGGTGCTCCCATCATGTTGCCCCCTTCCTCGTCAGCTCAATTGGCTTCTCTCTCTACTTTCTTGGCGGCGGTGGCGTCGCCTTCTTCGTTCTCTCGCCCTCGAGTCTTCCTTGATCACTTGTACACCTCTAGTGATGCTAACTTGTTGTGGGGTGCAACTTATAAGCTGGAGCAGAAGACCCCGGTTGGTTTTATGTCAGCCTTCGACAAGAACTTTATTAGGTCAGCTGGGGTGCAAAATGCTATTGACTTTGCCAAAGCTTTTCTCCAAAGGAGTTTGGAAATTATGAAGGAGAATGTACTGCGACACTAAGAGCCTATGCAGAAGGTGGCGTCCCTTTAGGTGAAGGTTGCCAAGTGGAGGGCTACTACTCAAACACTTTGGCAAGTGGAGTGGCCTAAGGTGGCCAATGCCACCATCGTTTTTGCCGAGGTTGTTAGGTCAAACCGCCAACTATCTTCCAAAGTTGGTGGTGTGTTGGCCAAGTTGCTACGGACCCAGCTAGATGGTGATGAACTGTTTAAACACTGTAAGGACATGCAAGCAGAGAAGATGGACTTGGGTGGTAAAGTGGAGAGTGTGGCGGCTGAGAGGGACGAGATTGCCAAGGTAGTTGCTTATTTAGAGGCCCTGCTTAAGGAGTCAGAATCCAAGTTGGCGGAGTTTGAGCTATGGGTTACTAAGGAAAAGAAGGCCAATAGGGAGCTTGAGGAAGAGCTACTTTTGTACAAGAAGGAGGTCGTGTAGCAACATGAAAAAGTATTTCACAAGGCTGTCAGGCAGACCAGCTTCTTCGCAAAGGACCTTGACTTGGGTCTCTTCGATCCCTTCAAGGATGTTAATGATGGTGTCTTGCTTGATGAGGATGACATTGCTGTAGAGGACGAGGTTGTTGATGAAGAGCATGGTGCTGCGGAGCAAGGCGAGGATGTCTGTGTCTAAGCTGCCTTTGTCTTTTTTTTTCTTCTTTGTTGGAATTTGGCTACATAGGCCTTGTAACTATGACAATTATTTTTGTTTTTCTTCAATGCATATGGTTTTCATCAATGACAAATTTTGAACTGTTTGTCTTGTGTGTATGTACGTTGCTTTTGTCTTTGGAATGCTCCATTCATGTGGTCATATGAATAGGCCATCATGATGTATACATCATTGGAAGCAAGACCTTGTAAATGTAGAGATAGAACTATTGTGGTATTGTAAAAAGTAGAAAGACGCAGAGTCATTGCAAGTTTGATTTCAACATGGTTAAAGGTCTTGTCGCCCATCTGGTAGGGATTCCTTCTGTTTTGTGGAGCTTCTCCCGTGATGGTAGTGAGGAGTTAAGTTTGACTTGCCTCTAGTTAAAGGTCTTGCCTAACCAGTGTGGGGACAGGTCGCTTAACCTGCTAAGTTTCTCCTCTGATGGTTATGAGGAGTTAATGTGAGCGACTCTTGAGTGAAGGTCTTGCTTTGCAATTCGGTGGTGGGTCACCTTGACTAGTGAAATTACTCCTCTGATGATTTTGAGGACTAGGTGTAGCTTTGACTTGATTAAAAGTCTTGCCAAATAGTGTGGTGACAGTTTGTTTTATTGAACTTAGGCCTTGGACAATGGTCCTCGTAGTTGCTGCGAGTGAGCAGACCAATGCAGTTCCTTGGGTTTTGTGTACCAAGGGCAGACCTTGGGTTTTGTAGAAGTATGTACCAAGGGTGGGCCTTGGTTTTTACAAGTATGACGGACCATGGATTTCTGATAGGCCTGTATTCTTGCACAGATAAAAGTTAGGAATAAGAAAGATTGTCAGGGACAGACCTTACGTACCTTGAGTTCCCATGGAGATGGAACTTAGTAAATATGAGGGCTCACCAAGGGTGGACCTTGAGCTTTGTCAAGCTTGTGGAGCTATGTCGAGGCTTACCAACAAGCACGAAGCTTGGATTTTGTGGACCTTTGATGATCAACAAGCCTGAAGCTTGGGTTTGACAAGTATTATGCGCAACATAAGTGTTGTGCTCTTGCATACGTGGCACTAATTGTGGGTGGCATGTGTTAGAGACAAATCGACGTGCTTTTGCATACGTTCCCCTTACAAAGTGGCAGGTACTAAAGACATGGTGGTGTGAATCAGTAGGACTCACCAAGGGCAGACCTTGAGTTTTCCAAGCCCTTTGAACTATGGACCAGGGGACTGTCTGACGGGTTTTGGGCATCGTGCTCTTGCATACATACCACTCGTCGTGGGTGGCACACACTGGAGACGTGATAATAAGCTCTGGATGTATTTCACTCGCTGTGGATGGTATACACTAGAGGCTTAGTAGGGTGATCGTGCACACATGCCATGAGTGGTACGTGCTGGAGACTTAGTAGTATGCTCTTAGATATGTGTCACTCGCTGTGGGTGACATATACTGGAGTCATGATGGTAGTACGCTTTTGCATGTATGCCATTTGTCGTGGGTGATATACACTGGAGTCGTGATAGTGATACGCTCTTGCATGTATGCCACTCGCCGTGGGTGGTATAAACTGGAGTCATGATGACGTGTTGGTGCGCACATGTCACTTGTTGTGGGTGGCATGTACCGGAGGCTTAACAGTATGTTCTTGCATATATGTCACTCACCGTGGGTGACATATATTGGAGTCATAGTAGTGTGCTCATGCGCACATGCGCACATGCCGTGGGTGGCATGTACTGGAGGCTTAGCAATATGCTCTTCCATATATGTCACTCATCATAGGCTACATATATTAAAGTCATAGTAATGTGCTCATGCGCACATGTCGTGGGTGGTGTGTAGTAGAGTCACAGTGATACACACTTGTATAAGTTCCTCGTACAAAGTGGCGTATATTGGAGACTTAGTGCAAGAAGAGGGGCTCACCAAGGGCGAATATTGGATTTTAAGAGCCTCGAAGCTATGTCTATGGATGCTCTTGTCTTGATAAGAGAAATGTGAAAAGGAAGGGATGTAGAATTTTATTCAATGTATTTAATTGAGTACAAATTTCCTTGGTTACCCTAGATGTGCCTTGTTAAAAACCCCTCAAGCCAAAACCTTGATTTTTTTACTTTTGGAACAAAAGACCTGAGTAGGGAAAAATGTACAATATTGGGTTTGGAGTGTAGGTCAGCTGAAGTAGAACTTCAGTTGAGTGGCGTTCCACATTCTTGGAATTGCTTTGCCATCCAACTCCTGCAGTCGGTACGCTCCATTGTCAAGGTTGGTTGTGACTCTGAAGGGACCTTCTTAGTTGGGGCCAAGCTTTCATGCTCAGGGATCTTTTCTGGCTTCACCTCGGACTTGCCACATGAGGTCGCCGGGTTGAAAGGCTCGTGGCTGAACCTTTGTATTGTATCTCCTGGATGGTTTCAAGTTCCACCCTCATATTTTCTTCATTTTGTTGTTACTGGAATAGTAGTCTCCTTGTCGATGGTTCCTCGACTTCAACGAAGATCATGGCATTTGTGCCATATGTGAGTCAGTAAGGATTTTCGTTGGTTGCTGTTTGGGGTGAACAATGATACGCCCAAAGTATGTTGTAGAGTTCTTCTTTCCATAGACCCTAAGACATATCGAATCTAGTGTGCAGGGCCCTGAGGATGACTCTGTTAGCTACCTCTGTCTATCCGTTAGTATAAGGATGTTAGATAGAGGTGACTAGGTGCTTGATGCCTAGCCTTTTCTGGAAGTCTTCGTATGTATGTGCTTTGAATTGAGTGTCGTTGTGGGTGACAATGGCATATGAGAGGTCGTACCTACAGATGAGGTGTTTTCAGGTGAATTTCTCCAACTCATTGGTCGTAATTTCCTGCAATGGTCTTGGTTATATCCACTTGGTGAAGTAGTCGATGGCAACTAGTAAGTATTTGACTGCTCTTGAGGCCTTTTGGTAGTGGTCCCAGAATGTCCATTCCCCACATGGAAAATCCTGGGGAGCTCAGACTGTGAAAATTTTTAGGAGTGTTGTGTGGCACATTTGCAAAATCTTGGCATTGTCTGCATCTTCTAGTAAAGTTGAGGGTGTTTGCCCTAAGTGTTGACCAATAGTAGCCAGCTCGCACCGCTTTGGTGGCTAGGAAACATCCTTCAGTATGGAGACCACAGATCCCTTCATGAAGTTCTCTCATGACGTAGTCTACCTATTGGCAGTTTAGGCATTTGAGTGGGGGTGTTATCAACCCTCTTTTGAATAGCTTGCCATCAAGAATGATGTAGTAGCTGGCCTTCCATTTGAGGTGCTAGGCTTCATTCTCGTTTGGTGGCAGGACCTTCCAAATTAGGAAGTTCTTGTAAGGGGTTATCCAATTTGGTTCCTCCTCTTCTCCAACCATAATTTCCTCAACATATAAGGTGGGAGTTTGGAGCGTCTCCTAAATGATGGTCTTGAGATGTCCAACCTTGGTGCTAGCCAGCTTGGAGAGTAGGTCTGCTCGGGTATTGTTTTCCTTGGGGATGTAGTACATTTTGAAACATTTGAAATTGTCGATGAGAGACTTTTCTATGTGATAGTACTTGAGTGGTACTGTTTCCTTGGTCTAGTATGTGTTGGCAAACTATCCTTGGACAAGCTTTGAGTCTGTGTAGCATCGTAGCCTCTTGGCTTCGACTTCTCTTGCTAGCTTCTGACCTGCAATGAGCTCCTCGTACTCTAAAGTTGAGCTTTAGGGATTTCTCTAGAGTGATATTGTTAGGGCCTTCGAGGATGATCCTTGCCCTATTTCCTTTTACGTTGGATGCGCCGTCAATGTAAAAGGTCCACCAATCTAGGTGGTTGTGTTGTTTCCTGTGAATTCTGCCAGAAAATCAACCATGAATTATGTCTTCTTGGGGTCGTGTGGTTCGTACTAAATGTCAAACTCTAATAGTTCGATAGACCAAGCCACCATCCTTCCTGGGAGTTCAGTCTTTCTCAAAACCTGCTTGATAGGGTAGTTCATCTTGACTACCACCTGATGACTCTAGAAATAGGGCTTGAGTCATCAGGCTGAGTTTATGAGTGCTAATGCCACATTTTCGATCATTTGGTAGTTCTTCTCGATGTCATGGAGTATGCGGCTGGTGAAGTAAATATGGAGCTGGTGCTTCCCTTCCTCTTGAACGAAGGCTGAGCTATCGGCTTCGTCAGCTACTGAGAGATACATGAGTAGTGGGGGCCCTAGCCTGGGTCGACTTAAAATTGGCAGTGTGACTATGGTCTTCTTGAAAGCCAGGAAGGCTTGTTCACAAGTCTTGTCCCATGAAAAGGGCTCAGTTTTCTTGAGTAGTTTGTAAAATGGCTTTGCCTTTTTGGCGAGCTTCGAGAGGAACTTAGACAAGGATGCTAGCCTATTGTTCAACTTCTGAACTTCTTGTATGTTGGTTGGGCTACGCATCTCCAATATTGCAGTACATTTGTTGGGGTTGGCTTCAATCCCCCGATGGGTGATCATGAAGCCGAGGAACTTGTCGCCCCCTACTTTGAAAGTACATTGGTCAAGGTTGAGGCGCATGTCATATTTTTTTAGTTCCCCAAAGACTGCTTCCAAGTCTGCCACATGTTGGGGTATGCTTTGAGACTTGATATCCATTTCGTCCACGTATACCTCGACGTTTCATCTTATCTGTTGTTTGAAGACTCAATCCATTAGTCGTTGGTATGTTGCGCTTGCATTTTTAAGATCGAAAGGCATGACCCATAACATTGTAGCAAAAGTTGGCATCTTCAGTGATGAATGTTGTTTTGTCCTCGTCCGGAGGATGCATCCTGATCTGGTTATATCTAGAGTAGGCGTCCAAGAAGTTTAGCGCATGGAACCCGAATGTTCCATTGACTAGCTCGTCGATGCTGGGCAAAAAGTATGTGTCTTTGGGGCATGCCCTATTCAGATCAGTGTAGTCGGTGCACATTCGCCATTTCCCGTTGGCCTTTTTTACCATGACTAATTAGCAAGCCAGGTTGAAAACCTAACCTTTCTGATAAAGTTTGCATGGAGGAGCTTGTCGACTTCTTCTTTGACGGCTTTACACCACTCTTCTCTCATCTTTCTTTTCTTTTGTGATAATGGTTTGGCCTGGGAGCAGATAGCAAGTTTGTAGTAGATTATGCTAGGGTGGATTCCTGACATGCCAGATGGTTGCCAGGAAAATAAATTTGTGTTTCTGCATAGCACATTAGTGATGCGCTAGTGCTCGTGACTAGAAAAGTCCCTACTAAGCGGCGTGCAGTGCCCGGGTTTAGGTCCGAGTTGCAGCTGGACAAGCTCTTTAATGGGTTTCGGGCCTTTGTGGGAGGTGTTCTCTTATAGATCTATGTCAAATTCACCACCTAGGCTGGCTTGGTAGATGGTTAGGGCTCGAATTTGAGTGCCTTCAGCCATTGTAGGGTGAGGCGTGGTAGGCTCTCGAATGGGAGGATACAGTGTTATCTTCAGGCTCTCTACAAAGCACTATCTTGCTTGCTTTTGGACAACCTTGACGGTTACAATCTCCCCTATCAGTGTAGGGAATTTCATCGTCAAATAGGGCGTGGAGATTCTGACTTCAAGCTCATTGAGTGTCTTTCTGCCGATTAAGGAAAAGTATGATGTGTTTGTGTCAACCAGTAGATATATGATGATGAAGCTCTTAGAGAGCTTGCCTTGACCGAAGGTGGTCATTAAGTCCACATAGCCTCTGGTCTTGACTCTCTTGCCTGCAAAACCGAGGAGTGAATCAACATAAGGGTGGACAGTGTCGGGTGAGACCTCGAATCTCTAGAAAGTTTTCCAGTACAAGATATCAGTGAAACTACCCTGGTCGATAAGGACCCTAGACACCATGAAGTTTGCTATAATGATAGGAGGAAGACTTCGGTGTAGGGGTGTGTCGACAAAGTTAATGTCAATGTCCCGAATGGCGTGCAAATGATGTTTTTGGGACTGGCTGGACTATCCCCCATAGGAAAATCCGCTTGCAATGGTGTTGATTAAGCCTTTGATTTGTTGTGCGAGTTCCTATTCAGCTGGAGGAGGTCGCTCATGCCTTTATGGCTGTCGTCTTTGTCTGCCTCTGTCTTCTGCTCTTCTTTTGTCTGCTTCTTGGTTCCTATGTTGCTCATTTTGGTGTCCTTTAGGTCTTGCTCCTACTTGGTGACCGTTTGGTCTCTTAACAAACTAGGCTAAGTACCCAGCCTGTATAAGTTCTTCTATCTTGTCCTTTAGGACTCAAAAGTCTTCGGTGTTGTGACCAATACCATGGTGATATGTACAGTATTTGGTTGCGCTTGACCCTAGCCTGGGAGGTTTTGTTTGGGGTAGCCGAATGGGTGCCTCTAGGTTGAATGCTTCCTAGAGAATCATGGTGCGATTAGGCGTTAGGGGTGTGTAACACCTATACCCAGGTTTCGTCTGACCCTTGTCAAGCTTATGCCTCTTATCCGACTTGTGCAAGTCGGCCTTGGTGTTGGCTCGCGCTTGTCAGGCTTTTGTCTGACTTGGTGGACTTCATTACAAAATCTGAACATTTCTTTCATCTGGATGTAGCCCTTAGCTCGCTCACGCAGCTCGTCCATGCTACTGGGTGGTTTTTTGCACAGACTGTCTGCAAACTTGCTGAGGTGTAAGGCGAGGAGCATGGAATGCAATGCTACCTCGGGGTTGAGATTTCATATTTGGGTTGTTGTGTGCCCAAATCTGTCTATGAACTTTTTGAGGGACTCGTCATCAGCTTGTCGTAGACTGGCCAAGGCAATCGAGGTCATGTGGTGAGACTTGGTAGTGGCGTACTGCATACTGAATCGTTCGACAAGGGTGCTGAAGATGTCTACGGACCTAGGTGGGAGTCCACCATACCAGGTCAATACTGCTCCCTTGAGGGATGTCGGGAAAACACAACATATAATCCTGTCATCGTTGGAATAGAGGTTCGCCTATGTTGGGAAAACACAACATATAATCTCGTCTGGATATGTTGTCCCATTATACCGCTCAAGGTGCAGTGGTTTCTACCCCAAGGGTATGTCTACCTCCATGATGCGGTCGACAAAAGGATATCGACGGACAGTCTGCCTTGGTGGACGATGCATGTAGAAGAGACTTAAATCATGTGTAGTGTTGCCTATGCGTCTGGGGTGTGATTCCCCCTGGATGCTTTTAGGCAAGGTGTGGGAGGATTATTCGTTGTCTTGGGGATGTCTGACACGAGCCTCTAGCTTGTCATGGTCATCCTTTAGCTTTGTCAACTCTTTCTCATGTCGTTGCTCCATCTTCGCGATGCGGCTTTGAAGTTGTTGTAGAGTGTCTGTGTTTGTCATAGCTGCCAAATAAGGATGGGAGTCTGTGAAGGGGGTCTCATGTCTAAGGCCAGACTGAGTGTTAACCATGGATGGATGTGAGAGAATTGATGAGAAACCACAGGGTATGTTTTACCGCAGCCTATGGTGGGCAGCAAATGTTCTTACCAAAATCTGGAACCGTGACACATCAGGGTGGACGTGGTTAAGTGGGATCCTGAAATTCGCACGTCGGCTTAGAGAGGTGCCTTTGTCAAGAGGACAAGAGGGGGACCTGCAAAACAAAGGACTTTGATACTCGAATAAGAATATGAGTTAGGAGAATAAAGCAAGTATATGCTTAAGTAAAGCTCATATGAGAGAGAGAGAGAGAGAGAGAAATAAATAAACTTGTTGCTTGTGTGCTGAGTATGTGATGAGATTGTGTAAAGGGGTTCGATGGAACCTGTACTTATATTAGTTGAGCGTGATTGTCAGTCCTTGTTTGTAGGGACTGTTGTAGCCTTGGAAGATAATTCCTAACTTGTAGATAATAACAGGGAGCTTATAGATAATGTAAGAGATAAACATTTGCTTATAGATAAAAGGTAAAAGATAATTGTACCTTGTAGATAATGTGTGATATTATAGATAATTAATTACCTTCCTATAGATAAGATATTCAAATACATTTTGAATATTAATAGGTTAAAAATAATATGTTTGTTGGGGAGCCTGGTTGCTAAGGGTTAGGCATCCGCACTCCTGTAGCAGCGTGGAGGGTTGACATATGTCTCTGAATGCCATGTAGGATGCCATGTGGATTTTGTGGGTGTTGGACAGTATAATTCTTATCAAAGAATTCATATACTCTATGGAGAATTTTCCTCAACTTATTGATCCTTAGGGATTGTGATGTTGTTCATTCTCATTTCTCACCTCAATCTGTTTTTCCTTTTTTTCTACAAAATTTTTCTTTAATTTTTGTGCCTGGTAAGATGTTGAATTGTGATATATGAAAAAAGAGTCCTCATCATTTGGTATCAAAGCCTAGCATCAAAGTGTGTGTTAATTCGGTTTGGTGCCTTGATCTCATCAATTTTTGAGTTAAGTCCTGGCATCATTTTGTGCGGCTTTAATTTAGATTTGTTCATGCCAATTTTGCTACCTGTTGTTCGTCATATATGGCCAAGTAGTTGTGCTTGTTTGAATTTGTTCATGAATTTTGATTGGTAGTGCCTCAATTTCAAACGGTGGCATGAATTAGAATTTGAAATTGGATTCAAATTTCATTAGCACTTGATTCAGTAATTGAACTGTTTGGTGCCTCTTCCTCGAATTTGTCTGCACACATGATTGGTTCATCAATTCTGATTGGTGCAGTAACGTTTAATTCTGATTGCTAGCATCAAATTCAGTATTTGTATTGCAAAGCAACTTGGATCAATGGTAGATCTAAATTTTCCATACGATTCTATATATTGATACTGTTTACATCCAAGTTTTGGTCCAATTAGAATCTATTTTAGTGCTAGTTGGAATTTGTGTCTATCGCAACCTACCCTTCGGCAGGAGGGCGACGCGGGGCTCATAGGTGCGTCTTCCAAGAAAGAAAAATGTGCGGAGTCGCCACCAACCTTTATTTGAGGAAAACATCGGAAAAACTGGAAAAGGTGTGGTCTACGAACTTTTAGTGTGAAAGGTTCGGGAGTTTTTTTTACGCACGAGGAAGGTATTAGCACCCCACATATCCGTCACAAGGGACAACAACCTTTAATCAAATGTGCAAATATGACTTCAAAATGTTTTATTTTCCCTTTTTTATGTCTTTTTGTGTTTTTATGCTTTTTATGTTTTTTGTATTTTTTATCTTTTTTTGGTCGACAAGGGTGTTTCCCTCGCTCCTACGTATTCCTCAATTGTTATGAGGAAATCAGACCCACGTAGTTCTTTGAGAACTAAACGTTGGTTAAGTTGTTTTGATCTTTTTCCGCAAGATCGATTTTAACCTGACAAAAGTCATTTAAGGCGTTGGACCATTAAACGATCTTTTGATTCTTTTGAAAGGAGAGAAACGTTAAGGCGTTGGACCATTAACAATCTCTTGTTTTTGAAAGGAGAGAAACATTAAGGCGTTGAACCATTAACGATCTCTTAGGGTGGTCGACAAAAGCAGAGCTTTTGCTCCTACATATCCTCAATTGCGATGAGGAAATCAGACCTACGTAATTCTTGCAAAAGCGGTAAAGTTACATGTTGACTTTATGCTTTTAAACGGTCCATGTTAACCGATAAAAGCAAAGAGGACCGTTTAAGGCGTTGGACCTTAAAACGGTTTTTAGTGATTTTTGCGGACAAAGCTTGATTTGTGAGTTGATTTTAGCCTTAGTTTCACCTTGGTTATTAGTCAATTTATTCAATGAAACTTCCAAAGAAAAATGCCCGATTGATTTTTTTATTATTTTTTTATTTTTTTCAAGATATTTTGATTATTTTATTATTTTATTGCTTTTTTTTTGTTTAATCGAGGTTACAGCGTGAACGATCGGTTAGATTTTGTATTAACAGTGATTAAATGAGATTACAACACAAATGATCGGTTGAAATTCATTTTATCATTTATTAGGTGAGAAAATGGCATAAATAAACGGTTAAAATCTCGTTGAAGCGGAAGAAAAGAAAACTGAAAGTAAGCGAAATGAAAATGAAAGTACACAAAATAAGAAATGAATTGAAAGTGTCGGATTCGAACACTTACCGGTTGAAGAACGAAGAACAAATGAAGAATGGATGAAGAACGGTGAAGAACAGAGGAAAATCTTCACAGATTTGCTCACGGAAACGTCTTGGAAGCGTTACGGAAGCACTTCAACTCGATTTTTCTTCACGGAAACGTGTTTTTTTACCCAAAATAGCCGAAATGCATAGCCTAAGGGTCATGAACCTTTTTGAAACAACCCCCCTCCCCTATTTATAGGGAAAAAGGGAGGTGCTTGGCCGCCCAGAGGCTTATTGAGGAAGATTTCTAAACGCACCCCAATTATTAAGTTCACCCCCCTTTTTGTACTTTACAGAAAAGTTACGGAAGCATTATGGAAGCCCCGGAAGCCTCGGAAACCATTTTTCAAATAAACGTGAACGAGCTTGCCGCCCAGTTGCTTCCTCCTTAAGAAATCCAACTTCCAAAATGTTCCGGAAGGGCCTAGATTCGAATTGCTATTTACACCTCTATCTTGATAAGTTCACCCCCCATTTTTGTGTCTTTGGCTGTTTTCTTTCCAAAATCTCACGAAACTTTACGGAAAGCCTTCCAAAGTGATCAACAATGGTCCTTGGATGAAATTAGAGTGTAACAGTTTATTTAGACATACCCCACTTTGCAAAATACACTCCCGTTTTTGTGTTTTTGACCGATTTCTTACCGAAACATCTCGAAACTTTATGGATTCCACAACGATGGGTGTTAAAAATTTTGAGGTGGTCAAACGAAGGTCACATGCCGACAAACAATGGTCCCTAAACGAAATTAGGGTATGATAGTTGCCCCTCTTTACTTATCTTTTATTGGAGATAAAAGGGAAGTAAAGATAAGACACTAATTTCGTTCGAGCTGAATCTTTACCCGACCAGCCACTAGCGCAAATCCAAGCAGTAAAACCCGTGAAGGCATGAAGATACTGAAATTCCTTCTTTTCTCATTTAATTCATTTTCATTTTCACTCTCCCCTTTTTTTTAAAGCGTACAAACAAAGGATGTCGAGTCCTACAAAGCACAGGGGAAAAGGATATTGAAGTTTTTGAGGTGAAGACATTGTCGTCTTCGAAATGCAAATGAAGACATTGTCGCCTTTTGAAGGCATGCAATGACTAAAGACATTGTCGTCTTCGAAATATAGATGAGGACATTGTCGCCTTTGAAGGCATGCAATGATTGAAGACATTTTTGTCTTTGAAATGTGTGCAGATTACCGTATAGGCCGTCTCTACATGCTACCGGACACTTGATTTTAACGGCAGAAATGAGACTTTTTCACGGTCTCGGCCGGAAGACGCTGACATCTCCGGGAAAGGTGCAGATGACGACGTTAGTCTATGTGTGTCAACGGGCTCGCTTGCCTCTAGCTGACAAAAGGTGCAGATAACCATAAGGTATCTCTGCAAGTCATTGGACTTGTCGTCTCTGGATGGAAAAGGTGCAGATGACGATGTTAGTCATTGCATGATACCGGACCCTTGAGTCTGACGGATAGCAAACGAGACTTTTTCGTAGTCTCGGCTGAAAGACGCTGACATCTTTGGGAAAGATGCAGATGACGATGTTAGTCTCTGCGTGTCAACGGGCTCGCTTGCCTCTAGCTGACAAAAGGTACAGATAACCATAAGGTATCTTCGCATGTCATCGGACCTGCCGTCTCTGGATGACAAAGGTGCAGATAACGACGTTAGTCACTACATGCTACCAGAACCTTGAGTCTGACAGATAGCAAACGAGACTTTTTCGCAGTCTCGGCCGGAAGACACTGACATCTCTGGGAAAGGTGCAGATGACGACGTTAGTCTCTGTGTGTCAACAGGCTCGCTTGCCTCTAGCTGACAAAAGGTGCGGATAACCATAAGGTATCTCCGCATGTCATTCGACTTGCCATCTCTGGATGACAAAGGTGCAGATGACGACATTAGTCTCTGCGTGTCAACGAGCTCGCTTCCCTCTAGCTGACAAAAGGTGTGGATAACCATAAGGTATCTCTGTATGTCATCGGACATGCCGTCTCTGGATGACAAAGGTGCAGATGACGACGTTAGTCTCTGCATGCTACCGGGCCCTCGAGTCATGATAGCAGAAGGTGGGGTGGTCGACAAAAATGAGGCTTTTGCTCTTATGTAGTGTCGCAAACTACCCTTCGGCGGAAGGGCGAGGCGTGACTCGTGGGTGCGTCTTCCAAGAAAGGAATACGCACGGAGTCGCCACCAATGTTTATTTGAGGAAAACGTCGGAAAAACCGGAAAAGACGTGGTCTACAAACTTTAGGTGAAAGGTTCGGGAGTTGTATTTACGCACGGGGAAGGTATTAGCACCCCACACGTCCGTCGCAAGAGACGACAGCCTTTAATCAAATGTGCAAATATGACTTCAATTTTATGTTATTTTCGCTTTTTTACGTTCTTATGTCTTTTATATTTTTTATCTTTTTGTGGTCGACGAGGGTGATTCCCTTGCTCCTACGTATTCTTCAATCGTGATAAGGAAATCAGACCTACGTAGTTCTTTGAGAACTAAGAGTTGGTTAAGTTATTTTTTATCCTTTTTTGCAAGATATATTTTTATTGAATGAAAGGTCATTTAAGGCGTTGAACCATTAAACAATCTTTCGATTCTTTTTGAAAAAAGAGAGAGAACATTAAGGCATTGGACCATTTAATGATCTCTTTATTTTTGAAAGAGGTAATAAAGCTACATGTTGATTTTAGGCCTTTTAGAAATCTACATTTAACCAATAAAATCGGAAAAGACCATTTCAAGGCGTTGGACCTTAAAAATGGCTTTTTTAGGTGATGACAAAAGCTTGACTTATGAATTGATTTTAGTCTTAGTTTCACTTTGGTTATTAGTCAATTCGATTAAGAAAGAAAAATCCCAAAGAAAAACGTCCGATTGATTTTTTTGATTATTTTACTAAAAGGTATATTTTTTTATTATTATATTATTATTTTGCCTCTTTTTTGGTTTTAAACATGGTTACGGCATGACCGAACGGTCAGATTTCATTTTAACAGAAATTAAAAGATGTTACAATATGAATGATTGGTGGAAATTTATTTTGTTTTTTGATTTAGGCGAGAAAATGACTTAAATAAATGACTAAAGCACGTCAAAAGGGGGTACGGAAAGTAAATGAAATGGAAATAAAAGCACGCGAAACAAATGAGGACCACTAAGGGTACATAGAATGAATTGAAAAGTTCAATTTCGGGAACTCACCGGTTGAAGACCTAAGAACGATGAAGAACGATTGAAAATCTTCGCGAAATCACCCAGGGAAACGTCACAGAAGCGTTACGGAAGCGCCTCGGCTTGAATTTTCTTCACGGAAACAATTTTTCTCACTAATTTTATGTGAATCTCAGATACCAGGAGGGTTGAAAGTTTTTGTTCTTCCCTCCTTCCCCTATTTATAGGAAAATGAGGGAGGACCATGCCACCCAGCTCGCCCAGGCGAGCTAGGTTGCTTCCTCCAGAAGGCGGTGCCTTCTGGAGAACTTCCTGGAAGGCCCAAGTGGGCCTGGTTGCTATTTAAACCCCCCCTGTTTACTAAATACACCCCTTTGCCTTTTTTGTTGATTCTTTTTCCGTAACGTTACGGAATCTTACGAATTACGTAACGACACTTGCTTTCTTTCCGTAATGTTACGAAACCTTACGGATCACGTAATTTTCCCTTTTTTGGCTTCTAGGATGTTACGGAACTTTACGGATTGCGCACTAACACTTCCTTTTGACTTTCGGCATGTCACAAAACTTCACGGATTGTGCAACAATGCTTTCTTTTGACTTCCGGCACGTCACGGAACTTCACGAATTGCCTAATGATGGGTGCCAAGTACCTCGAAGTGGTCAAGCGAGGGTCGCATTCCAACAACGGATGGTCCGTGGATGAAATTAGGGTATGATAGTTGCCCCTCTTTACTTGTCTTTTATTGGAGATAAAAGAGAAGTAAAGATAAGACACTAATTTCGTTCGAGCGAAACATCATTTGGCCGGTGAATCTCCCTGCCAGCGGAACCTGCAAAAATTTTGAAAATAATCAGTACCGAACGACCAACATCATCCTGATACTGTCGAATTCGTTCCTCTTGGTTGACACAAAGTGTAGAATGACCATAGTTTGTCTTTGCGTGCCATCGGACACGATCGCCTCTGGATGGCGAAAAAGTGTGGGGAATTACTGATGGAAGCTTGCTTGTGGAGCTTCTATGGAGGCTGGATCTTTGAGCTTCAATGAGGTCCTTCAATGGTGATTTTTCACCATGGAGATGCAGCGGAAGGCAAAGGAGAAGAGGATAGGGGAGGCACCATCCACTAGGGAATAAGCCAAGGAAGAAGGAGCTTCACCACCAAGAATTGCCTTGGATAAGAAGCTTGAAGAGGATGCTTTAATGGAGGAAAAGAAAGAGAGAAGGGGGGAGCACAAAATTGAAGGAATAAAAGAGGGAAAGAAGTGGAACTTTGAATTGTATCTCATAAGACTTTCATTCATCAAAGTTACCACAAGTGTTACACATGCTTCTATTTATAGACTAGGTAGCTTCCTTGAGAATATTTCTTGAGAAAACTTCCTTGAGAAGCTTCTTTGAGAAAACTTCCTTGAGAAGCTAGAGCTTAGCTACACACACCCCTCTCATAACTAAGCTCACCTCCTTGAGAAGCTTCCTTAAGAAGATTCCTAAAGAAGCTAGAGCTTAGCTACACATACCTCTCTAATAGCTAAGCTCACCTCCTTGAGATGAGAAGCTAGAACTTAGCTACACACCCCCTATAATAGCTAAGCTCACCCCCATGACAAAAAACATGAAAATACAAAAAAAGGTCCTTACTACAAAGACTACTCAAAATGCACAGAAATACAAGGCTAAAACCCTATACTACTAGAATGGCCAAAATACAAGGCCCAAACGAAGGAAAAACCTATTCTAATATTTACAAAGATAAGCGGGCTCATACTTAGCCCATGGGCTCGAAATCTACCCTAAGGCTCATAAGAACCCTAGGGCCTACCCTTGGATCTCTAGCCCAATCTACTTGGAGTCTTCTACCCAATGCCCTTGCGGGATAGGATTGCATCATTCCCTCCACCTTGGAAAGGATTTGACCTCAAATCCCGAGGTTCTTCATACTCTGGGCTCCTTCCCTCAACACCTGTAAAAAGAACAAAAACATATGTATTAGTGGTGTTTGGTATATTGAAGTAAGGTAAGGTCTGAAAACCCATTTCTTTGGCATCTTCCCCTGAAGGAACATGGTTTCTCACCAACTCAATGAGTGGTGCTACAAGTATAGAAAAATATGGGACAAACCTTTTGTAAAAGTTTGTTAAGTCATGGAAGCCCCAAATGTTTCTCATACTTGGTGGAGTGGGCCACTCAAGAATGACCTTTATTCTCTTAGGGTTCATGGGAACCCCTTGATCACTATTTGAAAAATTAAGAAAAGTAACGCAATAAAACATACCTTTTTCTGTATTTTCATATTGATTATTCCTACCAAAAAGTATGACAAACCTAAGGTGTCCCATATGAGTACCTAAGTTTGTATTGAAACTAAAAATAAGAACAAACCTACCTAATGGGTCCCTATGTACACACACCATGAAGATGTTAGGTGTACGAGTGATTTTACAAAAGAGGGTTGCACCACTCAAAACATTCATCATACCACCTATTTTAGGGACTCGGTGCCTAATAATACCTATTTTGGGCACCAACAAAGCACAAGGATTTAAACTCTTGTGAACCAAACCCTCATCCAACAACTTCTTTACTTGAGGAATAAACTCAAGCCCAAGAGGTGTGGCAATGCTAGCAAGTGCCTTTTTACAAAAGAGAAAATGTGGAGGTTGTCTAAGAGGGAAAGTTTCTTTAATGTTTGTCTTTATTGTAAAATGAGTTTCCTTCTTAGCTAAACTCTTGGAGGAGACACTTACCTCCTTACACTTCTCTTTAACCACTAATGGTTGTCCTTCTTCTTGGGGGTAGATTTCTTCCCCTTTTGCTTTTTCACTTTCACTAGAGGAAGGTGAAGTAGTAGCCTCATCTTGTCTACTATAAATGTCTTGGCCCCTCATAATCATGGTTTTTGTGGTGGGGCATTGAGAAGTAATGTGTCCTCTTCCAAGACATTTAAAGCACTTTATAGAGCTAGTTTTCTCTTGCATACTAGCCTTAGGGGCTTGCTTTTCTATTGTCTTCCCCTTATCATCTTTGGGCTTAGAAGGTGTCACCCCTAAGATGCCTTGACCTTGGTCTTTCTTTGGATAAGAGTGAGAGCCATAAGATTTTGAAGTAGACTTCTTTTTAAGTTGTTGCTCTACCCTTATTTCCCAATCTAAGTTAGCCTCTACATTGTCCTTCCCATGGAAGTATGAGAGTTTAATGTTAGCCTCTTGAGGCTTTCTTTCCTTTTCTCTTCTATGGGAGTGAGGTCTAAGATGTGACCTATGCCTTCCTTCGTAATAGTCACGAAGTTCTTCACTTAGGCTTTTGCAAGAGTTATGACTACTATAGGAGGCATGTTTTTCTCTTTTTATTTCTTTCATTATTTTTCTTCTTTCTTCCTCTCTTATTTTCTTTCTTTCATCTTGACTTATTTCTTCCACTCTTTTTTTTCCTTTTTCTTTTCTCTCTTGTTTTTCTTTCCATAACTTGAGGGAACTCAACTCATCTAAGATTCTAGATAAAGGGTCTTTATGACTAGTACCCTTGCCATTAACACTAGATGAATGATGACTCATGTTGGTTCCTAAGTTGTGGTTCTTTCTTGTTGGAGGTTTGAAAACAAAAGGTAAAAGAAACTATGGTTGAAACTAGCCAAATAAACACTAAAAGAGGTGTGAAAGATAAGGTAAAAGGAAAGCTATCTAGGCGGTTTGACAATGGAAGGTAAAGGAAATAAGCTATGAAAGTAAGCAAGAAATGTAAACTAGGCGAATCCTAAGAGTGTTTGGATGACCACATTCAAGGTTCCCAACAAAACACTCACTATCCTAAGGAAAAATTGCCTAAAATTATTACACACAAATGGAAGTTTGGTAACCTATTGGAGGCTCCCAACACACTTCCAATGAAAGGCCTTTTTGTTACAAAACTTGAAAGCAATGAAGGTAAGTAAATTGCAAATTACAAAATTACAAAACGGTCCTCAATTTTGGTGGTTGTTCTCTCTTTAGTGATTCACTCAATTTGGAGTGCTTCTTAGTCCAATAGCTCTTAAGGTGGTTGGCCCCTTGCTTCTGGACTCAAATTCTTCAAGGGATGGCACCAATCCTCCTTCCAACTTCCTATATGGCAACCCACAAACAAGGAAACAAAGAGACAAGCAATAACCAAAGACCAAAAAAAATGAAATGAAAGCTAAACCAATGGAGTTTTAACAAGACAATTTTTCAAGGATTATTCAACAATTAAAGCAATGAAAAGGACATAGAAGCAAGTTAGTACTCAAAGAGAAACTTAGAATGGCTCTAGAGTAGAGTAAAAAAAACTGAAAAAAAGACTCAACAAAACTCTAGCTTTGGCACTTGTCTTCACACTAATTTTGAATTGAAATTTCCAATTATAGAATAAATTTTGAGCCAAAACAACAAGCACACTTCCTTTTCACCTTTTTTTTTTTCTGGATACTGATTTTCCTGCCAACTTGTGTGATTTTTCGTATTTTTTATTTTTATCCAAATAACTTGTTTCTTTTTTTATAACTTTTTTCCAGATGTCTAGAAAATTCAGTAAAAATTTCAGCTCAAAATTCGAAGTAACCAATTCTCAGTAATTTTTAAAAGTTTGTATGCCCAAGCTGCCAGCACCAACGATTTGATTCTTTAAGCATGGTATATTGATTGCCTTGGGCTTACTTTCAACCTTCCTATGTATGTTGAACTCACTAGGATTGTTTAACACTGTTTTAGGAGTTCAATATTCACTTAGGATCAACATTTCAGCCAGCAATTCAATCACCAAAACTCAAATTCGCAATAGACACAATCATAAGGAAACCTAAAAGTTCAAGAAAAGGTTCACAATCAAAGACTCTCTAAGAATTTTGCATGAACATGTTAAGCACTAATTAACATGAAAGATTTGACTCAAATCAAATAATAGGCTAAAAGAATTTCATACACTCATGAACAAATGAGTTAGACAAAGAAACAAGAAAATAAAATTCAGCACAACATAAGAAATCTTATGTGACAAGTTTCATGACTAGACATGACTTCTATGACAAAACTACAATAGGTGAACAAGTCACTCTAGATTTTTGAGGTTTTCTTCTACTTTAATATTTTTGTAAGAATTTTATGGTTTAGGTTTCAGCCACAAAAAATAACAAGACAAAACTCAAAGGAACCTAAACTCAACACAATTCATGGTTCAAGAACAAGAACAAGAAATTTGAACCATAGAAAATCAAATCTAGTTTCTATAGCAAGTTTAATCGGTGGAAACTTCTAAAGAATCATGTTAACAACATTTAGAACAAGACATGTGAGGAGATACATGGAGAAAAATGAAGAAACAACAATGGAAGAGAAGGTAAAGAAAAAAAATTAATGGAGATTTAAGGAGCACCTACTTGAAGCTCTTGTGCTCTGATTACCACTTGATGGAAGCTTGCTTGTGAAGCTTCTATGGAGGCTGGATCTTTGAGCTTCAATGAGGTCCTTCAATGGTGATTTTTCACCATGGAGATGCAGCGGAAGGCAAAGGAGAAGAGGATAGGGGATGCACCATCCACTAGGGAATAAGCCAAGGAAGAAAGAGCTTCACCACCAAGAATTGCCTTGGATAAGAAGCTTGAAGAGGATGCTTTAATGGAGGAAAAGAAAGAGAGAAGGGGGGAGCACGAAATTGAAGGAATAAAAGAGGGAAAGAAGTGGAACTTTGAAGTGAATCTCATAAGACTTTCATTCATCAAAGTTACCACAAGTGTTACACATGCTTCTATTTATAGACTAGGTAGCTTCCTTGAGAAGATTTCTTGAGAAAACTTCCTTGAGAAGTTTCTTTGAGAAAACTTCCTTGAGAAGCTAGAGCTTAGCTGCACACACCCCTCTCATAACTAAGCTCACCTCCTTGAGAAGCTTCCTTAAGAAGATTCCTAAAGAAGCTAGAGCTTAGCTACACATACCTCTCTAATAGCTAAGCTCACCTTGAGATGAGAAGCTAGAACTTAGCTACACACTCCCTATAATAGCTAAGCTCACCCCCATGACAAAAAACATGAAAATACAAAAAAAGGTCCTTACTACAAAGACTACTCAAAATGCCCAGAAATACAAGGCTAAAACCCTATACTACTAGAATGGCCAAAATACAAGGCCCAAACGAAGGAAAAACCTATTCTAATATTTACAAAGATAAGCGGGCTCATACTTAGCCCATGGGCTCGAAATCTACCCTAAGGCTCATAAGAACCCTAGGGCCTACCCTTGGATCTCTAGCCCAATCTACTTGGAGTCTTCTACCCAATGCCCTTGCGGGATAGGATTGCATCATTTACCATAATTTGTCTCCGCCCACCTCTCAACTTACTGTCCCTGAATGACAAAGGGCGCAGAATGACCATAACTTGTCTCTACGCGTTATCACTTAACTTGCTGCTCCTGAATGACAAAGGGCGCAGAATGACCATAACCTATCTCTGCGCGTTTATCACTCATTGAGTCTTACAGCTAGCAAAAGCGTGCGGATGACCATACTTTGTCTCCGCATGTCATCGGGCCCGTCGTCTCTGGATGACAAAAGGCGCAGAAGACAACGTTAGTCTCTGCGTGCCATCGGACACGACTGTGTCAAAATGGCTAAAAAGTGTGCGGAATGACCATAATTCGTCTCCGCATGTCATCAGGCCCGCCACCTCTGGATGACAAAAGGCGTAGAAGACGACGTTAGTCTCTGCGTGCCATCGGACACGACTGTGTCTGAATGGCGAAAAAGTGTGCGGAATGACCATAATTGGTCTTCGCATGTCATCGGGCCCGCCGCCTCTGGATGACAAAAGGAACAGAAGACGACGTTAGTCTCTGCGTGCCATCGGACGCGACTATGTCTGAATGGCGAAAAAGTGTGCGGAATGACCATAATTTGTCTCCACATGTCATTGGGCCCGCCGCCTCTGGATGACAAAAGGCGCAGAAGACGACGTTAGTCTCTGCGTGCCATCAGACACGACTGTGTCTGAATGGAAAAAAAGTGTGCGGAATGACAATAATTTGTCTCCGCACGTCACATGACCGCAAGGTCAGTATGACAGAGATTGTGGGGTGGCCGACAAAAGTGAGACTCTTGCTCCTACGTATCCTCAATGAGGAACTCAGACCTATGTAGTTCTGGATAACTTGTGAAACTAAAAATAGTCTCAGAGTTCTCTTCACTAAAATGCGAAGATGCTTTAGTTAAGAGACAAAACTTCCAACTAATCAGAGCAACATATGCTTTTCGGATGAAAAACAATGCGTCTACCGGGGAAGGGGAGCATGCTGATGAAATCTTCTCATAACCATAAATGAGATTTTGGATGTTAGCTTTTTGTTTCTAAATGACCATTTAGAGGAAACACTGGGTTCAACAAAAATAGAAGAAAATCACTCAAAGTGTATCAATCTCAAACAGGTAAGTGTTTCATCCTAATTTCGAACCATAGATATGCCATGACTTGATTTTGCAAAGCATTTCCTGTCAAATCAAAGATTACATGCGTGATCATGGATCAATAGGACTTTTCTTTGGGAATGGTGTTTTTTGGTGGAAAATTTGGCTTTGAGAGTTTTTGGCCTTTTCCTTTTCTATTTTTGTTTAGTGTGAGGTGAACAAGTCACCGACGTACAAGATTTTTGGTTGGCAATCAAAGGGAGAGGACCACTTTAGATCGTGGTTTCCTTTCTTTTTTGCTTACTTGGTGGTAACTCTGTATTTGTTCAGATGTTGTCTGGTCCAAAGACCTTTCTGCGTATTTCTTCTGTTTTCTTTCGATCCTTGACCGGGAATTTTCTTTCCTTTCTTTTTTGCTTTCTCTCAATCTTTGATTGGGAATTTTGTCTTTTTTTTTTTTTGTTTTCTCCCACTCTTTTGATTGGAAAATTTTCTTTTTTCTTTTTTTTTTGTTTTCTTCCGAGGGCAAGGATTGACATTCTCACCCTAGGTCAAGGTTTATGGCAAGTTGGAATTTTGGCTCGAGGCTTGTAGAACGGCTGGTCATGATATATGTCAGGGTTTGGTTTGGTTCAAGGATAAAAGAGGACGTCCCACATTATTTCCATGACACAAATGCAACAATGATGATTTGGAAATTTTATGCAAAACTAGTCATGCATGCACCTACGTGGACACTCAAGTGTCAAACTTTTATGGTCATGTGATGCTAGGGCTCATGATTCATTTTCTCTACTTTAGTCAACCCAGTGTTTCCAAAATATGTTCTTTTATTCATCCGAGTCCATTTTTGGGTGTTCGAAAAAAACTTTCACAGCATTTACCCTTCAAATGTATACACATTTTTTTCAAAAACTGGTTATGATCAGTGAATTCTTTCAAAGAAAAGTTGGAAGTGATCTCTTTTCACAAGCGTGTTTCGTTTTTTTAGCTAGACGACTTTTTGTTTTTATTATCTTCTTCTTTTTTTCTTCCTTGTTTTTCTTTTCTTACTTGCTCTCTTTTCCTTTTCCTCTTTTTTTTTCTCTTCTTCTTTTTTTAAGTTATTTATCATTTGTTCATTTTTTTTCTTTTTCTAAAAGATCGTGCAGACGGGGGCGCATACTACCTACTTACGTCTAGCCACAAGGTAAACGAAAAACGCACGAAATGGTAAGTCGCAAAAACGGGGACGAAATAACTAAGAGCCATAACAAAAAAAAATTCTAACAGAAATGAACGATAATAATAGTAATGTTAGTAACCATATGAACAAAATAGAAAATAATAGTGTCAACAGCAATATAGACAATAACATAAAATGTCAATATCAAACTAACAGAAAAATGTCAAAAAAAGTGTGGTGACCTCGGTCATGCGGCTCCGCTTCCTCCCAAGAAACCGAGCAAGTCTGTCATCTCCTCATCCATTCAGGCCTCCTCTGCATCGCCGGGAGCTCCTGCAGGCGCCTCCCCTGCCTAGGCCTCGGGCCAATCTCTGGGCCATGCAACCTCAGCCCTAAACTGATCTGGAGTAGGGCACGCAAAAGGAGCGAAACCCTGTCCCTACTGACTGAGGTTGAGCTGCTAGAGACACTCATGTATCTGCACCTGCCCCCGGTGGTTGGCCACCTGCTGGCGAACCAAGTGCTATAGATATCGCTCCATGCCTAATGACCCAGTGGGATCAGCCTAATGAGGTGGTGGCGGTGCGTCTGCGGCCTGAGGTACATCACCCTGTGCCTGCCTAGGCGTGCAATACTTCTCAATGAAGGCCCGGGTGATCGGCGGTCGGATCACCTTGCTAGGAGTGACGGGAACCCCGAATGACTGGCAGAGGCCCGTGATCAATGCCGGAAACCCCAGGGCCCTGTTAGACTTATCCGGGTCTAGAGGGTGCCTGGTGGGTGGCATACCTGCAAATAAATAGATGGCGTCAACTATCAACTGAGCCACATGGACGCTCATCCGTGTCAGGATGGCATACACCAGCTGACACTTCGACAGAAGAAGGTCGGAGTTATGATCACTAGGCAAGACATTGCTGAGCAGCAATGTCATCCACATCTGGGTCAAGGTGGTCATGCTGGTGCGCATGATCCGCACCCTCCTCCCTGCAGCGGTCCGAGCGAAATCCTGACCCGATGTGCATAATAGCTGGGCAATGGCCTCCTCGTCGAACCCATCGGCCTTGTTCCTCCTCTGACTAGAATCGCACTCCTGGCTTTCCTCCAACACTAGTGGGTCACCCAAGAATCGGCTGAGGGCATCTACATCAAAGGGAATCCACTGACCCCTCACCCATGACTGCATGTCTCGCCAAGCATTAGCATAAAACTCTAGGACTATATCTGGGTCAAACTTAGCCATGGGAGTGACCAGCGACGTCTAGTGTCGGTGAGCTATCTCCTCCTGAAAATCTGTGTACTCATCGTCCCTGAGCTGGGCACGTCTCTCTTTGTGGAACGACCATCCTTTGATGGCCTCGAAACGCTGCTGGTGCTCGGCTCTCCTGAAACGGTGGCTATCAAACTCGGGGGCGGCACTGGTCCCTTTAGCCACGACGTCCCTCCTAGATCTCTTTGCGTAAAGCTTTTTCGGAGCCATTTCCTGCGAGGACAAACATTAGGAAAGTTAATTTACAAGGAAATACCAATCATTACGAACAAGAGCCAAACAACACTTATATGGTGCGAGTGTCAACATGCACTTTACAAAACAATCACATTGGGGAATATGCTATTTTATGACACGTATCTATATACATGCATTTACACACACATAAATTTTTTTGGTGAAAGGCATTTTATGACATTGTCATACCCTAATTTCGTCCGGAGACCATCCGTTGTTGGGATGCGACCCTCGTTTGACCACTGTCATACCCTAAACGCGTAGATACAAATTTTGCGCCCTTTGTCATTCACAAGTTGGGTGATAAACATGTAGATACAAATTCTGTGCCCTTTGTCATTCAGATTTCACAAGTTGGGTGGTAAACGCGCATAGACGAATTATGCGCCCTTTATCATTCAGAAACAGCAAGTTGGGTGGTAAACGCATAGATACAAATTATGCGCCCTTTGTCATTCAAGAACAACAAGTTGAGAGGTGGGCGGAGACAAATTATGGTCATTCCGCACACCTTTCCTCCATCCAGAAGCGATCGTGTCCGGTGGCACGCAGAGACAAATTATGGTCATTCCGTGTCTCGCCGCCCAGGCTCGATCGTGTCCAACAAAACGCAGAGACAAATTATGGTCATTCTGCGTCTTGTATCAACCAAGAGGAACAAATTCAACAGTATCAGGATGATGTGTCGGTACTGATCATTTTCAAAATTTTGCAGGTTCCGCTAGCAGGGAGGTTCACTGGCCGAATGGTGTTTCGCTCGAACGAAATTAGTGTCTTATCTTTACTTCCCTTTTATCTCCAATAAAAGACAAGTAAAGAGGGGCAACTGTCATACCCTAATTTCGTCCGGAGACCATCCGTTGTTGGGATGCGACCCTCATTTGACCACTTCGAGGTATTTGACACCCATCGTTAGGCAATTTGTGAAGTTCCGAGACATGCCGGAAGCCAAAAGAAAAGCGTTGTAGCACAATTCGTGAAGTTTCGTGACATGCCGGGAATTAAAAGGAAGTGTTAGTGCGTAATCCGTAATGTTTCGTAACGTTCTGGAAGGCAAAAAAGGGATGATTACGTAATCCGTAAGGTTCCACAACATTACGGAAAGAAAACAAGTATCGTTACGAAATTCGTAAGTTTCCGTAACTTTACGGAAAAAGAATCACCAAAAAGGGCAGGGGGTGTATTTAGTAAAAATGGGGGTTCAAATAACAGCCAGGCCCACTTGGGCCTTCCAAGATGTTCCTCCAGAAGGCGGTGGCATCTGGAGGAAGCAATCTAGCTTGCCTGGGCGAGCTGGGTGGCAAGCTCCTCCCCTATTTTCCTATAAATAGGCGGAGGAGTGAAGGAGAAAAATGTTCAGCGCTCTTGGTATTTCGAGATCACTTGAAATTAGTGAAAAAAATTGTTTCCGTGAAGAAAATCCAAGCCGAGGCGCTTTCGTAATGTTTACGTGGGTGATTTCGCGAAGATTTTCAACCGTTCTTCGACGTTCTTCGTTCGTTCTTCGTCGTTCTTCGGTCTTCAACCGGTAAGTTCCCAAAATCAAACTTTTCAATTCATTCTATGTACCCTTAATGGTCCTCATTTGTTTCGCGTACTTTTATTTTCGTTTCATTTACTTTCGGTACCCCCTTTTGACGTGCTTTAGTCATTTACTTAAGTCATTTTCTCGCCTAATAAAAAAATAAAATAAATTTCCACCGATCATTTGAATTGTAATATCCGTTAATTTCTGTTAAAATGAAATCCGACCATTCGGTCATGCCGTAACCACGTTGGAAACCAAAAAGAGGTAAAATAATAATATAATAATCAAAAAATATCTTTTAGTAAAATAAAACAAAAAAATCAATCAGACGTTTCTCTTTGGGATTTTTCTTTCTTAATTGAATTGACTAATAACCAAAGTGAAACTAACGCTAAAATCAATTCATAAACCAAACTTTTTGTCAACGCCTAAAAAGCCATTTTTTAAGGTCCAACGCCTTGAAATGGTCTTTTCCGCTTTTATTGGTTAAATGTAGATTTCTAAAAAGCCTAAAATCAATATGTAACTTTGTTATCTCTTTCAAAAATAAAGAAATCATTAATGGTCCAATTCCTTAATGTTTTTCTCACTTTTCAAAAGAATCGAAAGATTATCTAATGGTCCAACGCCTTAAATGACCTTTCATTCAATAAAAGCATATCTTGCAAAAAAAGGATAAAAAATAACTTAACCAAAATGCTTTGTTTACAAAAGAACTACATAGGTCTGATTTTCTCATCCCAATTGAGGAATACGTAGGAGGAAAGGGAAACGCCCTTGTCGACCACAAAAAGATAAAAATATAAAAAGGCATAAAAAACACATAAGAACGTAAAAAGGGAAGATAACATAAATTGAAGTCATATTTGCACATTTAATTAAAGGTTGTCGTCTCTTGTGACGGACGTGTGGGGTGCTAATACCTTCCCCTTGCGTAAATACAACTCCCGAACCTTTCACTTAAAGTTCGTAGATCACGTCTTTTCCGGTTTTTCCGACGTTTTCCTCAAATAAACGTTGGTGGCGACTCCGCGCATATTCCTTTCTTGGAACACGCACCCATGTCGCTGCATGTTCTTTTATTTTTGTGTGTTCTTCTTGGTTTCCTCCATGGATTCCTGTCTGCTGTAAGTTTCTCGCCACAGTCTTCTAAAAAGAAGAGAACATGAGTTTGAGGCTTTAGTCCTCACTTTGTGCTTTAAACCATGTGCAGTCTATGATAGCCTGAGCCTTTTCACTCAGTCCACGGGATGCCCCAAAGCGCTTAATTAAAACTGAACCTAACTGGCTTATTGCATTCGAAAACATTCATACATACGCATACGCATGCATAATAGGGGCAGAATCGTCTTAGGCCGTGGTCAGATACCGGGACTAAGCTGAAGGCAGAAACCAATCAAGGTAAAACGGTAACACGGCCACAGTTTGCCGCGCAATGTCGATTCCTACTTTCAGGTACTTAGGGACGGACACAAGTAGAGGCTAGGGTCACGACCGATAGATCGTCATCCCTTGCCTAGCTTTGGACAAATGGAAAGAGCCGCTGCAAGGCAACCTAGTATCCTTTGAATTCCCGGTAGTTATTACTGTTGCGTCTTTAAAGTAAATATTGAATGCCTAATCTACCCTAAGGGGGGTTCAAGTAAGCGAATGCCGATCCACATAAAGCGTTATTTGTTTCCACCAAAAAAAAGGTAGTACAGGTTAGCTCGCCTGGGCGAGCACCCCTGCACCTGCAAATATAAAAAACGAGGGAGGGGGAGTTTTCTTCCACCCAAAAACTCCCCCCCCCCCTCATTCAAAAGCAAGAGCCACGGATTTCACGAGTTTGCAGCCCTAGGGTCACCATTTTTCGCGTTTTTGATTCCGTTTTGCACTATTATTCATCTCCAACAAGTAAGTACCTCATTCTTGGGCTTTCTTGCCTTCTATTGATGTATTTGGTGCTCTAAGTTGCATGTATTTGCTAAAAAACGTGAGGGATTTGTCTTTGAATTGCTGCTTGTTTTTGTTGGATTGAGGGGTTATAAGGGATGGCCTTAGGCCTAGG
The DNA here is from genome assembly GCF_004193775.1 of Glycine soja. Taxonomy (NCBI): domain Eukaryota; kingdom Viridiplantae; phylum Streptophyta; class Magnoliopsida; order Fabales; family Fabaceae; genus Glycine; species Glycine soja. The sequence goes on from NC_041010.1 coordinate 32,848,215, forward strand.
GTGCATTCGGGAGCAATGGGGCATGCCACATTGCCCCCATTCTCTTGCTATTCATGCCTAAACATGTGCCCACCAAGTGCTCGGTGAAATGCCTCAATGACATATGGGCATGGTTTTGTGAACTTTGGATTGTGGGGCTGTTTTATATGTATAAGGACAGCACGTAGACGTTAAAATGAGTGCCTGAATGCGATTCTAGGCCTAGGAACCCAAGCTTTTAATTTCAATACAAGGAAGCATGACTTATGCCTAGGAATCTAAGTTTTGGTTTTGAATGTAAAAGGGCATGAATATTAGGAAATGTTTGAGAGGCCTTTATTAGAATTTAAATTTGGCTGCCCCATGAGGAATACCTTGCACCTAGGTAGCATGGAAAATACCTTTCAACGGTATGTATATATGTGAATATATATAGCATGGAAATGCCTTGCAAAGTGTGTGAATATATGGCATAAAAATACTTTGCAAAGTGTGTGAATATATGGCATAAAAATACCTTGCAAAGTGTGAATGTATAGCAAATAATGCATTTCAAAAATCTGTATATGTAGGATAGGTAGCATAAAAATACCTTTCAAAATATGTATATTTGTGGATAGGTAGCATAAGGAGCCTTTCAAAAAATGTAACCATGTCAAAAATGGCACGAGAATGTTTCCCAAATGAATATATGACGTGGAATTGCCTTTCAAGTGTAGATAGATGACATGAAAGTTCCTTCTCAAATAAATGCAAGTGTGTGCATGACATGAGTTTGGCTCTCCAATGTGCATATATAAACAAATATGAAACAACAAAAATGTATATATTAATAAAATACTCCAAATGTGCGTAGGTAGTTTGTAGTAGCAAAATACTTAGTATATGAACATGTGCAATTTTGACACAATACCTTGAGCATGCGTATATGTATTCTTTTAAAAAATATATATATATATATGTGTGTGGTAACTAGAATGTTTTGAATATCCCTGTATGTTGATATAAATAGTAGGATATTTTACGCATATGCACGTTCATAAATGTTTTACATTAAGGAAATGTGTGCACAAGTTTGTTCTAAATCGGAAAGATTAGCATGCCGTTTTTACTTTAAAATAAGCGTTTTCTTGTAAACTAACTTTCCAAATGTTTGTCCCCGTAGGAAATGGCTCCGAGAAAGCTTTCCGCGAAAAGATCTAGGAGGGACACCGCGGCTGAAGGGACCAGTGCCGCCCCTGAGTTTGATAGCCACCATTTCAGGAGCGCCGAGCACCAGCAGCGTTTCGAGGCCATCAAACGATGGTCATTCCATCGAGAGAGACGTGTCCAGCTTAGGGACGATGAGTACACCGACTTTCAGGAAGAGATAGCTCGCCGGCGCTGGACGTCGCTGGTCACCCCCATGGCGAAGTTTGACCCAGAGATAGTCCTGGAATTTTATGCCAATGCTTGGCCCACAGAAGAGGGAGTGCGGGACATGCGATCATGGGTGAGGGGTCAGTGGATTCCCTTTGATGCAGATGCCCTTAGTCAGTTCCTAGGTGACCCGCTGGTGTTAGAGGAAGGCCAGGAGTGCGAGTTTAGTCAGAGAAGGAACCGGGCCGATGGATTTGACGAGGAGGCCATTGCCCAGCTGTTATGCATATTGGGTCAGGATTTTGCCCGGACCGCTGCCGGGAGGCGGGTGCGGATCATGCACACCAGCTTCACCACCTTGACCCAGATGTGGATGACGTTGCTGCTCAGCAATATCCTGCCCAGTGATCATAACTCCGACCTTCCGCTGCTGAGGTGTCAGCTGGTGTATGCCATCCTGACATGGATGAGCGTCCATGTGGCTCAGTTGATTGCTGACGCTATTTATTTATTTGCAGGTATGCCACCCACCAGGCACCCTCTAGACCTGGATAAGTCTAACAGGGCCCTGGGGTTTCCAGCATTGATCACGGGCCTCTGCCGGTCATTCGGGGTTCCCGTCACACCTAGTAAGGTGATCCGACCGCCGATCACCCAGGCTTTCATTGAGAAGTATTGCACTCCTAGGCAGGCGCAGGGGAATGCACCACAGGCTGAGCCCGCTGGGTTATTAGGCACGGAGCGTTATTTATGGCACTTGGTTCGCCAGCAGGCGGCCAACCACCGGGGGCAGGTGCAGATACATGAGTGTCTCTACCAGCTCAGCCTCAGTCAGCAGGGCCAAGGTTTCGCTCCTTTTGCATGCCCTACTCCAGATCAGTTTAGGGCTGAGGTCGCATGGCCCGGAGATTGGCCCGAGGACCAGATGGAGGAGGCACCTGCAGGAGCTCCCGACGATGCAGAGGATGCCGGCATGGATGAGGAGATGACAGACTTGCTCGGCTTCTTGGGAGGAAGCAGAGCCACGTGACCGAGGTCACCGCATTTTTTGACATTACTGTTTTTTGATTAGTTTGCTATTGACGTTTTTCTGTTATTGTCTATATTGCTGTTGACATTACAGTCTTCTGTTTTTGTTCATATGGTTACTAACATTACTATCATTATTGCTCGTTTCTGTTAGAAATTTTCGGCGTTATGGCTCTCAATTATTTCGTCACCATTTTGCAACTTACCATTTTCGTGCATTTCTCGTTCACCTTGTGGTTAGACGTAAGTAGGTAGTGTGCGCCCTCGTCCGCACGACCTTTTCAGAGAGAAAAGGAGAAAAAAAGAAAGAAGAGAGAGGAAATGAACAAATGATAAATAACTTAAAAAAGAAAAAAAGAGGAAAAGGAAAAGAGAGCAAGTAAGGAAAGAAAAAGAAGGAAGGAAAAAAGAAAATAATAAGAATAAAAGTTGTCTAGCTAAAAAAACAACATGCTCGTGAAAAGAGATAATTTCCAACTTTTATTTGAAGGAAAAAATTCGCTGATCATATAGCTAGTTTTTGAAAAAATGTGTGTACACATTTGAAGGGTAAATGTTGTGAAAGTTTTTTCGAACACCCAAGATAGACTCGGATGAATGCACAAATTGATAAAAGAACATATTTTGGAAACACTGGGTTGACTAAAATAGAGGAAATGAATCCTGAGTCCTAGCATCACATGACCATAAAAGTTTGACACTAGTTTTGCATACAATTTCCAAATCATCATTGTTGCATTTGTGTCATGGAAATAATGTGGGACATCCCCTTTTATCCTTGAACTAAACCAAACCCTGACATATATCATGTCCAGCCGTGCTACAAGCCTTGAGCCAAAATCCCAACTTACCATAAACCTTGACCCAGGGTGAGAATATCAATCCTTGCCCTCGGAAGAAAACACAAAAAGAAGGAAAATCCCCAATCAAAGAAAGGGAGAAAGCAAAAAAGGAAAGAAAATTCCCAATTAAAAGAGGGAGAGAAAGCAAAAAAAGAAAAAAAAAGGAAGAAGAAAGAAAATCCCCGATCAAAGATCGGAAGAAAACAGAAGAAACATGTAGAAAGGTCTTTGGACCAAACAATATCTGAATAATACAAAATTGTCACCAAGAAAACAAAAAAAAAAAAAAAGAAAGGAAACCACGACCTAAAGTGGCCCTCTCCTTTTGATTACCCACCAAAATCCTGTGCGTCGGTGACTTGTTTGCCTCGCGCTAAACAAAAATAGAAAAGGAAAAGGCCAAAAACATTCAAAGCCAAAATTCCCACACAAAAAACACCATTCCCAAGAAAAAGTCCTACTGATCCATGATCACACATGTAATATTTGATTTGATAGGAAATGATTTGCAAGATCAAGTCATGGCATATCTATGGTTCGGAATTAGGACGAAACACTTACCTGTGTGAGATTAGTACACTTTGAGTGATTTTCTTCTATTTTTGTTGAACCTAGTGTTTCCTCTAAATGGTCATTTAGAAAGGAAATGCTAACATCCAAAATCTCATTTGTGGTTATGAGAAGATTTCATCAGCATACTCCCCTTCCCCGGTAGACACATTGTTTTTCATCCGAAAAGCATTTGTTGCTCTGATTAGTTGGAAGTTTTCTCTCTTTACTAAAGCATGTTTGCATTTTAGTGAAGAAAACACCGAGACTATTTTTAGTCTCACAAGTTATCCAGAACTACGAAGGTCTGAGTTCCTCATTGAGGATACATAGGAGCAAGAGCCTCACTTTTGTCGGCTGCCCCACAATTTCTGTCATACTGACCTTGGAGTCACGTGACATGCGGAGATACCCAAGTGGTTATCCGCACTTTTAAAACTTTCTTTTGCTATCTCTAAGACTCAAAGCATGATAGCATGCAGAGACTAACGTCGTCTTCTGCACCCTTTGTCAATCGCGGCCAACAAGCTCTTTGACACGCGGAGATTTACGTCATCTTCCGCGCAGACAATTTCTGTCATACTGACACTAGAGTCACATGACATGCGGAGATACCCGAGTGGTTATCCGTTTAAAGTTTCTTTTGCTATCTCTAAGACTCAAAGCATGATAGCACACAGAGACTAATGTCGTCTTCTTCACCCTTTGTCAATCGCGGACAACAAGCCCGTTGACACGCGGAGATTTATGTCATCTTCCGTGCAGACGATTTCTGTCATACTGACACTGGAGTCACGTGACATGCGGAGATACCCAAGTGGTTATCCGTTTAAACTTTTTTTTGCTATCTCTAAGACTCAAAGCATGATAGCACGCAGAGACTAACGTCGTCTTCTACACCTTTTATCATCCAGAGGTGGCGGGCCCGATGACATGCGGTTATCCGCACGCTCAATGAGTGATAAACGCGCAGGGACAAATTCTGCGCCCTTTATCATTCAGAAGCAGCGAGTCAAGTGGTAAACGCGCATAGACGAATTTTGCGCCCTTTGCCATTCAAATTTCGCAAATTGGGTGATAAACGTGCATAGACGAATTCTGCGCCCTTTATCATTCAGGAACAACAAGTTGGGTGGTAAACGCGCAGAGACGAATTTTGCACCCTTTATCATTCAGGAACAACAAGTTGGGTGGTAAACGCGCAAAGACGAATTCTGCGCCCTTTATCATTTAGAAACAGCAAGTTGGGTGGTAATCACGCATAGATGAATTCTGCGCCCTTTATCATTCAAGAGTAGCAAGCTGAGTGGATAAACGCGCATAGACAAATTCTGCACCCTTTATCATTCAGGAGCAGCGAGTAGAGTGGCAAACATGCAGAGACAAATTCTGCGCCCTTTGGCATTCAGATTTTGCAAGTCGAGTGGTAAACGCGCAGAGACAAATTCTGCGCCCTTTATCATTCGGGAACAACAAGTTGGGTGGTAAACGTGCATAGACGAATTTTGTGCCCTTTATCATTCAGAAATAGCAAGTTGAGTGGTAAACGAGTAGATACAAATTCTGCGCCCTTTGTCATTCAGATTTCACAAGTTGGGTGATAAACGCGTAGATACAAATTCTGCGCCCTTTGTCATTCAGATTTCACAAGTTGGGTGGTAAACGCGCATAGACAAATTCTGCGCCCTTTATCATTCAGAAACAACAAGTTAGGTGGTAAACGCGTAGATACAAATTCTGCGCCCTTTGTTATTCAAGAACAGCAAGTTGAGAGGTGGGCGGAGACAAATTATGGTCATTCCGCACACCTTTCCGCCATCTAGAAGCAATCGTGTCCGGTGGCACGCAGAGACAAATTATGGTCATTCTGTGTCTCGCCGCCCAGGCTCGATCGTGTCCAACAAAATGCAGAGACAAATTATGGTCATTCTGCGTCTTGTATCAACCAAGAGGAACAAATTCGACTGTATCAGGATGATGTGTCAGTACTGATCATTTTCAAATTTTTGTAGGTTCCGCTGGCAGGGAGGTTCACTGGTCAAATGGTGTTTCGTTCGAACGAAATTAGTGTCTTATCTTTACTTCCCTTTTATCTCCAATAAAAGACAAGTAAAGAGGGGCAACTGTCATACCCTAATTTCGTCCGGAGACCATCCGTTGTTGGGATGCGACCCTCATTTGAACACTTCGAGGTATTTGGCACCCATCGTTAGGCAATTTGTGAAGTTCCGAGACATGCCGGAAGCCAAAAGAAAAGCGTTGTAGCACAATCCGTGAAGTTCCGTGACATGCCGGGAATTAAAAAGAAGTGTTAGTGCGTAATCCGTAATGTTCCGTAACGTTCCGGAAGGCAAAAAAGGGATGATTGTGTAATCCGTAAGGTTCCACAACATTACGGAAAGAAAACAAGTATCGTTACGAAATTCGTAAGTTTCCGTAACTTTACGGAAAAAGAATCACCAAAAAGGGCAGGGGGTGTATTTAGTAAAAATGGGGGTTCAAATAACAGCCAGGCCCACTTGGGCCTTCCAAGATGTTCCTCTAGAAGGCGGTTGCATCTGGAGGAAGCAATCTAGCTTGCCTAGGCGAGCTGAGCTCGCCTGGGCGAGCTGAGCTCGCCTGGGCGAGCTGGGTGGCAAGCTCGTCCCCTATTTTCCTATAAATAGGCGGAGGAGTGAAGGAGAAAAATGTTCAGCGCTCTTGGTATTTCGAGATCACTTGAAATTAGCGAAAAAAATTGTTTCTGTGAAGAAAATCCAAGCCGAGGCGCTTTCGTAATGTTTACGTGGGTGATTTCGCGAAGATTTTCAACCGTTCTTCGACGTTCTTCGTTCGTTCTTCGTCGTTCTTCGGTCTTCAACCAGTAAGTTCCCAAAATCAAACTTTTCAATTCATTCTATGTACTCTTAATGGTTCTCATTTGTTTCGCGTACTTTTATTTTCGTTTCATTTAGTTTCTGTATCCCCTTTTGACATGCTTTAGTCATTTACTTAAGTCATTTTCTCGCCTAATAAAAAAATAAAATAAATTTCCACCGATCATTTGAATTGTAATATCCGTTAATTTCTGTTAAAATGAAATCTGATCGTTCGGTCATGTTGTAACCACGTTGGAAACCAAAAAGAGATAAAATAATAATATAATAATCAAAAAATATCTTTTAGTAAAATAATACAAAAAATCAATCGGACGTTTCTCTTTGTGATTTTTCTTTCTTAATTGAATTGACTAATAACCAAAGTGAAACTAAGGCTAAAATCAATTCATAAACCAAACTTTTTGTCAACGCCTAAAAAGCCATTTTTAAAGGTTCAACGCCTTGAAATGGTCTTTTCCGCTTTTATTGGTTAAATGTAGATTTCTAAAAAGCCTAAAATCAATATGTAACTTTGTTATCTCTTTCAAAAATAAAGAAATCGTTAATGGTCCAATGCCTTAATGTTTTTCTCACTTTTCAAAAGAATCGAAAGATTATCTAATGGTCCAACGCCTTAAATGGCCTTTCATTCAATAAAAACATATCTTGCAAAAAAAAAGGATAAAAAATAACTTAACCAAAACGCTTTGTTCACAAAAGAACTACGTAGGTATGATTTTCTCATCACAATTGAGGAATACGTAGGATCAAAGGGAAACGCCCTTGTCAACCACAAAAAGATAAAAATATAAAAAGGCATAAAAAAGACATAAGAACGTAAAAAGGGAAGATAACATAAATTGAAGTCATATTTGCACATTTGATTAAAGGTTGCCGTCTCTTGTGACGGACGTGTGGGGTGCGAATACCTTCCCCTTGCGTAAATACAACTCCCGAACCTTTCACTTAAAGTTCGTAGATCACGTCTTTTTCGGTTTTTCCGACATTTTCCTTAAATAAACGTTGGTGGCGACTCCTCGCGTATTCCTTTCTTGGAACACGCACCCGCGAGTCACGCGTCGCCCTCCTGCCGAAGGGTAGGTTGCGACAGACACACATCCATGTATGTTTTTGACAAGAATTTTCATGCTACATCCCACATATATGCACATTTTTTGAAAGGCTTCTTATGCTACCTACTCACAAATATACATATTTTAAAAGGCATTTTTTACGCTACCTATCCAACATACACATTTTGAAAGGCATTTTTTTGCTATATATTCACACACTTTGCAAGGCATTTTCATGCTATATATTCACACACTTTGCAAGGCATTGCATGCTATATATTCACACACTATTGAAAGGTATTTTTCATGCTATAGGTGCAAGGTATTCCTCATGAGGCAGCAAATTCAAATTCTAGTCAAAAACCTCTCAAACATGTTCTAATATTAAAAACTTAGATTCCTAGGCGTAAGTCATACTTTTGGCACCTTAGTCTAGCTTCTACAAAACTGCCCACACACTCACAATGGCAGCCATATGTGCATAATTTGTTCCACAAGCTAAGTTTCACAAAATCATGTGCAAATGCCATTGAGGCATTTCACCGAACACTTGGTGGGCGCATGTTTAGGCATGAAAATCAAGGGAATGGGGGCAATGTGGCATGGCCCATTATTCCAGAACACAACCTAGGCCTAAGGCCATCCCCTACAACCCCTCAATTCAACAAAAACAAGCAACAATCGAAGGATAAATCCCTCACGTTTTTGAGCAAATACATGCAACTTAGAGCACCAAAATAAATCAATGGAAAGCTAGAGAGCCCAAGAATGAGGTACTTACTTGTTGGAGATGAACAATAGTGCCAAATGGAATCAAAAACGCGAAAAATGGTGACCTAAGGGCTGCAAAACTCGTGAATCCCGTGAGCCTTCATTTTTTGAATGAGGGGGGGAGAGTTTTTGGGTGCAGAAACCTTCCCCCCCCCCCCTTTTTAACCACCCTCGTGCAGGGGTTGCTCGCCCAGGCGAGCTAACCTACATTTTTTTTTTGGGGAAGAAATAAGTAAGGCTTTCTATGGGTCGGCGTGCACTTACTCGAACCCCCTTAGGGTAGATTAGGCATCCAATATTTATTTTAAAGACACAACAGTAATAATTACTAGGAATTTAAAGGATACTAGGTTGCCTTGCAGTGGCACTTTCTGTTTGTCCAGAGCTGGGCAAGGGACGACGATCTATCGGTCGTGACCCTAGCCTCTACTTGCGTCCGTCCCTAAGTACCTGAAAGTAGGAAATGACATTGCGCGGCAAACTGTGGCCGCGTTACCGTTTTACCTTGATTGGTTTCTGCCTTCAGCTTCGTCCCGGCATCTGACCACTGCCTAAGACGATTCTGCCCCTGTTATCACAAAATATGCATGCGTATGCATATGCATGAGTGTTTTCAAATGCAACAATCTTTTTAGTGAAAGCTGGTTAGGTTCAGTTTTAATTAAGCGCTTGGGGCATCCCATGGACTGAGCGAAAAGGCTCATGTCATCACAAACTGCACATGGTTTAAAGCACAAAGTGAGGACTAAGTCTCAAACTCATGTTCTCTTCTTTTAAAAGACTGTGACGAGAAATATACATCAAACAGGAATCCCTGGGGGAAACCAAGAAGAACACACATAAAAGTAAAAGAACATGCAGCGATATCCTTAATTGCCCCAGATTCTAAGCATAGTATCGCTTGACAACATCAGAGTTCACAGGTAAAGGTAGCTCCTCGCCATCCATGTTGGTAAGCACCAGGGCCCCTCTGGAAAAAGCCCTTTTCACAACAAAAGGCCCTTCGTAGTTCGGGGCCCACTTCCCTCGATTATCTTTAACATCGTGGGACATTTTCTTCAGCACAAGGTCCTCCTCATGGAACTTGCGCAAGCGCACCTTCTTGTCGAACACATTCTTCATTCATCAAGCGCTTACCTTCAATAAGGTTGAGTTGGTCGTAGCGTGTTTGAGCCCACTCCTATTCTTTTAAGCCTGATTCTGCTAGTATCCTCTGGGAGGGGACCTCTACCTCAAACGGGAGTACCGCTTCCATTCCATAAACTAAGTAGTACGGTGTTGCCCCAGTAGAAGTTCGTACCGAAGTTCGGTATCCATGCAGGGCAAAAGGCAACATCTCATGCCAGTCTTTGTACGGCACTGTCATCTTCTGAATAATATTCTTAATATTCTTGTTGGCTGCTTCTATGGCTTCGTTCATCTTTGGTCAGTAGGACGTGGAATTGTGATGCTGGATTTTGAAATCCGTGCACATTTCCTGCATCAATTTGTTATTCAGATTGGTGCCATTGTCAGTAATGATCTTCCTAGGGAGTCCATACCGACAAATCAACTCCCTCTTTATGAATCTGACCACTACACTCCTCGTGAAATTGGTGTAGGAAGCCACCTCGACCCATTTGGTGAAATAATCTATTGCCACGAGAATGAAGCGATGATCGTTTGAAGCCTTGGGTTCGATTGCCCTGATGACGTCTATCCCCCACATGGAAAAAGGCCAAGGGGCGGACATGACATTCAGAGGATGTGGCGGAGCATTGACATTGTCCGTGAATGCTTGACATTTATGGCATTTCCTTACATGGATGCAGCAATCACTTTCCATGGTGAGCCAGTAATAACCTGCTCTCAGGATCTTCCTAGCCATAGCATGCCTATTGGCGTGCATTCCAAACGAACCCTCATGGACTTCCTCGATCATGTGGTTCGCCTCTTTGGCATCCACACATCACAGGAGAGTCATGTCATGGTTTCTTTTATATAGTATGCTCCCGCTCATGAAGAAACCGGCTACTAATCTCCTCAATGTCCTTTTATCATTGTCGGAAGCCCCCGGTGGGTATTCTTTGCTTTCAACGAATCGCTTGATATCGAAATATCAAGGCTTACCATCTTGTTCCTCTTCCATCTGACAACAATGCGCGGGTCTGCCACGACACCATAACTCAATGTATGGTAGGTCCCCGTGCGGTGTTAGCTGGAACATGGATGCCAAAGTAGCAAGCACATCCGCCATTTGATTTTCCTCCCGGGGAACGTGATGGAAGGAGATCTCATCAAAGGAATCAGCCAACTCCTTGATATAGGCTTTGTAGGGTATTAGCTTGGGGTCTCTAGTTTCCCATTCCCCTCTCAGCTGGTGAATCACCAATACTGAGTCCCCGTATACTTTGAGCAGTTTGACATTAGAGTCAATTGCCGCCTGGACGGCCAGGGCACACGCTTCATATTCAGCCATATTGTTGGTGCAGTCAAACCCTAGCTTGGTTGTGAAAGGTATACATTGATTGTCTAGAGAGACCAATACTGCTCCAATGCCATGGCCTAGAACGTTTGACGCTCCGTTAAACCACACGGTCCACTTGTCCCAGTCTTCGTCTAGTTTTTCCTCAAACAAGGCCATGGTGTCCTCATCCGGGAATTCGGGATGCATGGGCTGATAGTCATTGAGAGGCTGCTGAGCCAAATAATCTGCTAAGGCGCTTCCTTTTATCGTCTTTTGGGTGACGTAAACTATATCAAACTCGGATAGCAAGACTTGCCACCGGGCGATCCGTCCTGTGAGAGCAGGCTTTTCAAAGATGTACTTAACCGGGTCCATCTTGGATATCAACCAGGTGGTATGGCTCAACATGTATTGTCTTAGACGGTGGGACGCCCAGACTAAAGCACAACACGTTCTTTTGAGCAGGGAGTAATTCATCTTACAGGCCGTGAACTTCTTACTCAAGTAGTAGACAACACGCTCTCTCTTCCAGGACTCATCATGTTGCCCCAGCATACATCCCATCGACTCATCCAAAATTGTCATTTATAAGATGAGAGGCCTTCCGGACACCGGCGACATAAGCACAGGAGGGTTCATGAGACACTATTTGATCCTTCCAAATGCCTCTTGACAATCCTCATTCCAGCGGACGGACTGGTTTTTGTGTAAGAGTTTGAAAAATGGCTCACAAATAGCGGTGAGCTGTGATATGAATCTGGCAATATAATTCAAACGTCCCAGGAAACCTCAGACCTGCCTCTCAGTACAGGGTTCCGACATCTCAAGGATGGCCTTCACCTTTTCGGGGTCCACCTCTATCCCTTTCTGGCTCACGATGAAACCTAGCAATTTCCCTAATTTGACCCCGAAGGTGCACTTAGCGGGGTTTAACCTCAATTGATACTTCCTAAGCCTTTTGAACAACTTCCGCAGGTTGACAAGGTGTTCCTCCTCGGTTTTAGACTTGGCAATTATGTCGTCCACATAGACCTCGATTTCTCGATGCATCATATCATGGAACAAAGTTACCATAGCCCGTTGATAAGTTGCCCTGGCGTTCTTGAGTCCAACGGACATCACCTTATAAAAGAACGTTCCCCACAGGGTGACAAAGGTAGTCTTTTCCATATCCTCCAGCGCCATTTGTATCTGATTGTAACCGGAGAACCCATCCATGAAGGAAAACAAAGCAAAATTGGCCGTATTATCCACGAGGATATCGATGTGCGGCAAAGGAAAATTGTCTTTGGGGATGGCTCGATTCAGGTCCTGATAATCCACACACATTCGCACCTTCCCATCCTTCTTAGGGACTGGTACAATGTTGGCAACCCATTCTGGGTACCGAGCGACAGCCAAAAACAGCGTCAAATTGTTTCTTTACCTCTTCTTTTATTTTCAAGGATGTCTCGAGCTTCATCCTCCTCAGTTTTTGTTTCACCGGGGAACACTCGGGATTTAGAGGTAATCGGTGTTGTACAATGTCAGAACTCAAACCGGGCATATCTTGATACGACCAAGCAAAGATGTCTTGGTAGTCTTTTAGCAGGGCTGTCAATTCTTCACAGATGGGTGCGGTCATACCCGTGCCTATCTTTACTTCCTTTTTTCCACTATCGGTTCCTAAGTCCACTAGTTTCGTCTCTTCTTGATGAGGCCGCATCTCTTGGTCCTCATGGGCGACTATCTTCTCCAACTTCGGGGGAAGTCCCACATCCTCGTCCTCTTCATCCTCTGTCTGATTCGTTTCTTGCTCGAAATCGATGGTCGGGTCCCAGGTATTTGTACCTTTGAGGGACTCGTCATTGGATCTGGCGTTTTTAAACGTAAAGAAATAAACATGCAAATGGATGAGAATGGGTAGAGACGCAGGAACAGATGAAGAAAGATCTTTGTATTATAAATTCAGGAACAAAAGACATAAAGCCTTAACAAAAGGAAACTCTAAAGCCTAGGCCCAACTGTAGAGTTTAAAAGCCACAAAGGGTTACATTATGCTTGTCGCATAAATATCCGGGCGCTCGTCCACTCGCCAATTTCCTAGTCGGAAACCAGGAGGACATGGTCGTACCAAATCCGATCCACTCGGAGAATCATCTTCGCATATCGCAACGACTTGGCCTTCGTGTCCTAGACCCGCGCTTATAAAGCTCCTACTGATGTGGCAGGGCGGGCTTCCTTCGACTTCTTGTCCCAATCGCGAACCTTGACCTCCGCTCTTCCTTCCTGTAATGCTTTTCCTTATGTCTGCTTGTGTGGGTTTATAGCCTAACCCAAACTTCCCACGGTTTCCTCTGGCGCTTATCAGGCTGGTTCTGCCGCCGTTGTCCTTGCCTAAACCCATTCCGGGCTCGTAACCATTCCCCAACATCACTCGGGCCACCATTATTGCCGTATCGGACAGGCAAGGTTGCCCAGAGAAGGAATCTATAGAGGCAATGCTTACCACCTCAAAAGACTAGAAGGCTGTTTCTAATGACTCCTCTGCGGCTTCCACATATGGCATAGAGGACGGGCAACTCACCAAGATGTCTTCCTCGCCCGATACGATAACCAAATGCCCCTTTACTACGAATTTCAATTTTTGGTGGAGTGTAGAGGGAACGACTCCCACCGAGTGGATCCACGGGCGTCCCAAAAAGTAGCTGTAAGCGGGGTTAATGTCCATTATTTGAAAGGTAACCTGACAGGTATGAGGGCCTATCTGTACAGGGAGGTCGATCTCTCCCCTATCCTCTCGGCGGGTGCCATCGAAGGCACGGACCACCATGGAACTTAGCTTTAGATGGGAAGCATTAAACGGTAGTTTCTCCAACGTGCTTTTGGGCATTACGTTTAAACTGGAACCGTTATCGATGAGCACCTTGGCCACGACGTGGTCCATGCATTTGACTGATACATGCAGAGCCCTGTTATGCCCTCTCCCCTTGGCAGGGATTTCTTCTTCGGCGAAGGCAAGATAGTTGTTGGCGGTGATATTATTGATGAGTCCCCCAAAGCCCTCTACAGAGATATCTTGAGCCACATGAGCTTCGTTCAAGACCTTTACTAGCAAAGCCCGATGAGGCTCAAAGCTCATGAGTAGTTCCAAAAAAGAGACCCTGGCCGGGGTTTTGTTGAGCTGCTCAATGACCTTGAACTCGCTCTGCTGAATAATGCGGAGAAACTCGCTTGCTTCCTTTAGTGACACTTCCTTCTTGCCACAACCATCCCTTTTCTCCGAAAGACCTTTCATTGGAATATCCTCGTTCGGAGTGGGGGTTATTTTGTTATTTTGTTCTTCCACCACCTTTGCCTTTCCCTTAACATTTGCGGGTTTTGTCGGCAGGTCGGGGGGTGCAAACACGCAACCGCTGCGGGTCACACCGCTCAGCCCCGTGATATTGGTCACCTTAGCTGACAACGAGCTAATGTCGGTGGCCTCTTCTTTCCTTTCACTTGGAGGTGCATACCTCCACGGGACTGCGTGGCTGTTTCGGTATGGGAAAGGAACAGGTTTAACTACCGAGGGGTATCAAGGCTTTTGTGGAGCAGCATCCTTGGTGAAATATATCACCAAAGGTTTAGGCCTCCCAAAACTTCTTTCATCTTCGGACTGCATACATATATGCTGTTCTTCCCTCCCCTCATCGCCGACTTCCAGTCGGCCTTGATCTATCATCTGTTGCAACAAGTCCTCCACTTCTAAACATGTTTCCATGTTATGTAGCTTGACAGGATGCAACAAACAAGAATCCTCTTCATGCCCACCGTGGGGAATTACACCCCCCCTTTTGTAGGGCCTCATAGATAAACCTCCTAGGGGTCGCGACATCCTTTAAAGGCTTAGACCTGCGCGACCTATCCAACTCAATGGCATTAACTGCTCCTCCTGCATGATTGGCGAGCGGGTTAGTTTTTACGTTGGGCCGATCCTCTTGAAATGTCAGCCATTCGGCGTCTATCAAATGTTGGACCTTGTATTTAAGGGCCAAGCATTTTTCGGTGGAGTGGCCCGGGGTTTTCCCATGGTACGTGCAAGTCGCATCAGGATCATACAACTTTGGGAAAGGATATTGGTAGATCTTCCCAGGAGTTATTACGACCATTTGGTTGGCGATGAGGGACAGCAAGAGGTCTTCGTACGTCATTGGGATCGGGGTGAATTCTGGAATTGGCTTCAGGGAAAAGTTCCTCATCGCATTGGAACCGACACCAAAGTGGGCATTGTCGGCCGGGCGAGTCGTGGTTGGAGCTGGAGCTTGGGGGCCTCCGTTTGGATGGGGGTGGGCACTCTAGGCTGTGCGGGTGTTGAATTGGAGGAGTTCCCGGCGCGAGCTGAGAAGCTCAGATGATGTTGCGCGTACTAATGGGTACCATGAGAGGCCTGAGGGGGCTTGACCCATGCGGGCGCCGAAGTGACGGCATGGGTATCTCCTTCCTTCGTTTTTGCCCCAGTTGCTCCAATTCTCCTAGCATTGGTACTGGTGGAGGAGACGTAATCAAACTTCCCTCTCTTCAAACCTACTTCGATTCTTTCCCCGGCGAATACCAAGTCCGTGAAGCTGGAAGGCATGTAGCCTACCAACTTCTCATAGTAAAACACTGGCAAGGTGTCTACCATCATGGTAATCATCTCCCTTTCGACCATGGGAGGGGCCACTTGTGCTGGCAGGTCTCTCCACCACTGTGTGTACTCTTTAAAGGTCTCATTTTCCTTCTTTACCATATTCTGTAGCTGAGTGCGATCAGGAGCCATATCGGAATTATACTGATATTGCCTCAGGAAAGCAATAATCAGGTCCTTCCAACTACGGATGCGAGAAGCTTCCAGATTAGTGTACCAAATAACCACGGCTCCAGCCAAGCTATCTTGGAAAAAGTGCATTAACAACTTTTCATCCCTAGAGTGTGCCCCCATCTTGCGACAATACATCTTGAGATGGTTCTTAGGACAAGTCGTCCCTTTATACTTGTCGAAATCAGGCACCTTGAATTTTGGGGGGATGACAACATCTGGTACCAAGCAAAGATCTGTCATGTCCGCGAACGGATAGTCACCAAAGCCTTCAACAACTCTCAATCTCTCCTCGAGGAGATCGAGTTTCCTTCTTTCTTCGGGCGCCGGGGGTGGTCCTTCTGTGGACAAGAATATTGGCTGTGCTATGAGGTTGGGCTGAGGCAATGTGTTGGGTGCCGGCCCCTCGACGGGGATCGGGGGGTAGAAATCGACATCCCCTTGGGCATACTCTCGATGATCTTCATGGACCTTGTCGGGCTATCGAGGAAGCTCCCCTTATAGGATGGAGGAAGAGACACGACCCGCGTCATCATGCATGACTGGCGGCATGTAATTAGGTAGTAATCCATAAGGGTAAGCCACCCAGTTGTATCCCAAATGGGGTTTATTGTTGTGCCCCAGTGTGCTCCTTTCTCGTCCTACTGCGTTTGGGGGAGGATGGTGTGTGGTAGCTAGGAGAGTTGGGTCTGCTTCGGCACCGAACTAACAGCGAGTGGTGGCCATGTTTTTCTGCATGAGTTGCCTCATTCCTAACTTGGCCTCCATAATGGAAGCCATTTGTTCTTTCAAAGTTGACATGTCGGCTTTCATCTGTTCTTGTGTCTCCTCTTAATCAGCCATCTTTCTAGATTTGGATCTGGTGCGATAGGGATGCCTTGGGGCACGTTTAGTTATGGTGTTTTTCCTAAAAAAAACCAAACGTGAGGAGCAGGTAAAAAAATGAATGCATGCTAGAGATAAAATGCGGGAGTGATTTGATTCGCACTGACTTTGGAGTAAAAATATGCGATAAACTCATTTTATTCAGAAAGTTATAACTAGACAAGATCTAAGCGACAATACAAGCTTTCTAACGGTTTCTAATTATATGGGCCATTATATCTATCATATGTTGACAATAGCCGAGAAGTTCGTGGATCTCCTCGGGGGCGAAGTAGGTGTCTGCCATCGCTTTGGTCTTGGCTAGCAATCGGGGAAGTTCTTGACTCTCGTTCAAGGTAAGAGCAAATCGGTCCATCCACATTGTTGCTTCTTGATGTAACGAGTCGATCACCTTTCTTCTAGCCTCCTTTTCCAGGTACACTTGGGCATACTCGTCCGCCACTCTATGCTCGTGGGCCGTGGCTAGATTTAGTTCTTCTTGGTACTTGTTGATGATGGCTAACATGTTGGTCTCTGTCTCGCATAACCGGTGAGACAGGTTTCTTTAGACCTTGATCAAACCTTCAACTCATCTTTCAAGATCAAAATGTCTACCCGTGATTGGTCCCTTTCCTCTCTCCGAAGCTTAAGCTCGTTGTTGCTGCCCCACAGAGCCCCTTGGAACTTGTTCCGACCGTGCTCTTCCCTACGAGCCCTCTTGGTCTCTTGTTCCAAGGCCTTGGTGGTTGCTATATTTATATCTCTCAGTTCGGCATTCTCTTTTCGGATTTTAAGAGCTGCTGATTTGAACCTTTCTTTGACTGTTTGGGCTTGCTCGAGTTCTATCCTAAGGGCCTATACCTCTTCGTCTTCCTCCGGTGCCTCAACTTCCTCCCTTTTAGCGGTTCTCAAACTCAGGAGCCAATCCAAACTTTGCACGTGGGCTTTCGACCACTTACGGTAGCCACCGATGGGCCCATTGTTACTGCCCCTGAGTTCTTTGTCCTTCTTTCGCACCACCTTCCATGCCTTGCGGACCTTCTGAAGTGTCTCCATGTTGTTCCTATTAAAACCTCGTGAAATGATAGGCGCGATCTCTTCCTCTAATGGTGCCCCTTTCATAGGGTAGCCAAGTTGCCTTATAGCAAGAACGGGATTGTAACTGATGCAACCCCTCGTCCCTATCAAGGGAACATTTGGAAATCCTCCGCACGAAATAAGAACTCCGGTTCTTCCTTCTTTCCATCGAGGGAACCAGTTGACAGACGCTCCTTCTTTGTTTGCTAAGAGTTGGTCCCAATTTGCCCCTCCTTTCTCTGTGCATGAACGGTGGCTTTCTAGCGGGCAAGCATGCCTCACCTCTTGGCGAAAAAGGTGCAAAACCAACCATACATAAAGAACTAGAGTACAGCAAACAATCCTCGTACTTCTCTTCTCACACCTTTGGTCGAAGGTGTCATATAGGTCAGCTAGCATAGCGACAACTGGGCTTTCCTTGTGGTCATGATAGGCGAGAAAAGCGTCGATCGCTGCTAGGTCCACCAACCCATCCACATTCAGAAAGAGGACTCCTCCAAAGATCAACAATGCGAGAATGTCTATGAACGGGGCCCATTCGCCTTTACCTGCCAAGATTCTTGCTTTTGCCTCCAAATATTTTCTCGGTATTCCAATCACCCCATTTTCGACTTGCTTTCTGTGGTCTAATTCCTGGGCCAAGATTTGGACTATCTTAGAAATTCTAGCTAATGATGGATAGAACCCTGAGAAGAGGTATGGTCTCCTTCCCCCTAGAGGGCATCCTAGGATCTCTTCAAATTCTTCTATCATTGGTGATAGTTGGAAGTCCCCAAAGGTGAAGCACCTCAACGGCTGATCATAATACTAGGCGAGGGAGGCAATGGCCTCTGTGGAGACTTCTACCATGACTAGGTCCCAGATTTTACCGTAAGCTTTGCGAAAAACTTGTCGCTGGAGCTGACCCATCAACTGCCCTAACTCTTTTAGACTAGTGATCCCTAGGCTCTTGACCTTGACTTGATAGAACCTCTTTTTAAGCAAAGGCGTTTGACTTGATCCCATGTTTTACTAAAGTGAAACAAAACCTAGCGCGAATCAAAACTCCGACATCTATCATGGGTGGAATGGATGAATGCATGAAGAAATGCATATAACACAGATGCAATTATGAATACGGGAGCTCGGGAAATTGTCTCTTTCTTAGATACAACGTCTTGGGGTAGCACAGTGTCTGACGTATGTATTTAAGAAAGTGACACGGACCCTCCGTTGGTTTGCTAAAGGGATCAAGATAGAACCCGTGCATGATGCATATGCGAAATGCATAACACGGGGATGTACATAATATTCACAAACAAATATAAGCAAAAGGGTACATGACACTTTATGCATGGCAGTGTGAAAAATGGCACGCAGCGTGTTTGCTCCGTGCCCCTATTTTAGGGACCTACATGGGAGGGAGCTAAAAGGGCTTTTAGTGATAATTCCCAAGGTGGTCATATCTCTCTTGATGGTCTCTAGAGGTATCATCCCCTTTGAAGGATATATTGCAGCAGTAGGGACTACTAGCAACAATATGTTATCAAAGATAAAAACTCTAGATGAGGGTTCAATGTAATCAAGCAAGTCGAAGACCTAGCATGACCACAGATTCACCTACACTCCTTATGATCCCACGAACCCGGGTATAGGGCCCTTTTTCAACTCACCGTGTGTGCAAATAGTGTTGGTGTTTGTGTGCATCAAATGAATACATATTTACCTCATGTACACATTTTAAAACACACTAAAAGCATCAAAGAGTTATATACAAAGAACATAAGAAAAATAAAGGGAAACAAACAAAGGAGAAAGTCATGATAAAATATTGCACAAGATTAAATGACCTAACTCTCTAAAAAAAGTCCCCAGTGGAGTCACCAACTGTCGCAAACTACCCTTCGGCGGGAGGGCGACACGTGACTCGTAGGTGCGTCTTCCAAGAAAGGAATACGCAGAAGGTATTAGCACATGGGGAAGGTATTAGCACCCCACACGTCCGTTGCAAGAGACGACAACCTTTAATCAAATGTGCAAATATGACTTCAATTTTATGTTATTTTCCCTTTTTTACGTTCTTATGTCTTTTATATTTTTTATCTTTTTGTGGTCGACGAGGGTGTTTCCCTTGCTCCTATGTATTCCTCAATTGTGATAAGGAAATTAGACCTACGTAGTTCTTTGAGAACTAAGCGTTGGTTAAGTTATTTTTTATCCTTTTTTGCAAGATATGTTTTTATTGAATGAAAGGTCATTTAAGGCGTTGGACCATTAAACAATCTTTCGATTCTTTTTGAAAAAAGAGAGAGAACATTAAGGCATTGGACCATTTAATGATCTCTTTATTTTTGAAAGAGGTAATAAAGCTACATGTTGATTTTAGGCCTTTTAGAAATCTACATTTAACCAATAAAAGCGGAAAAGACCATTTCAAGGCGTTGGACCTTAAAAATGGCTTTTTTAGGTGATGACAAAAGCTTGACTTATGAATTGATTTTAACCTTAGTTTCACTTTGGTTATTCGTCAATTCGATTAAGAAAGAAAAATCCCAAAGAAAAACATTCGATTGATTTTTTTGATTATTTTACTAAAAGGTATATTTTTTTATTATTATATTATTATTTTGCCTTTTTTTTGGTTTTAAACGTGGTTATGGCATGACCGAACGGTCGGATTTCATTTTAACAGAAATTAAAAGATGTTACAATATGAATGATCGGTGGAAATTTATTTTGTTTTTTGATTTAGGCAAGAAAATGACTTAAATAAATGACTAAAGCTCGTTAAAAGGGGGTTCGGAAAGTAAATGAAATGGAAATAAAAGCACGCGAAACAAATGAGGACCACTAAGGGTACATAGAATGAATTGAAAAGTTCGATTTCGGAAACTCACCAGTTGAAGACCGAAGAACGACGAAGAACGAACGAAGAACGATGAAGAACGGTTGAAAATCTTCGCGAAATCACCCACGGAAACGTCACGGAAGCGTTACGGAAGCGCCTCGGCTTGGATTTTCTTCATGGAAACAATTTTTCTCACTAATTTTAAGTGAATCTCAGATACCAGGAGGTTTAAACGTTTTTGTTCTTCCCTCCTTCCCCTATTTATAGGAAAATGAGGGAGGACCTTGCCACCCAACTCGCTCGGGCGAGCTAGGTTTCTTCCTTGGAGAACTTCCTGGAAGGCCCAAGTGGGTCTGGTTGCTATTTGCACCCCCCTGTTTACTAAATACACCCCCTTGCCTTTTTTTGCTGATTCTTTTTCCGTAACTTTACGGAATCTTACGAATTACGTAACGATACTTGCTTTCTTTCCGTAATATTAAGAAACCTTACGGATCACATAATCATCCCTTTTGGGCTTTCGGGATGTTACAAAACGTTACGGATTGCGCACTAACACTTGCTTTTGACTTCTGGCATGTCACGGAACTTCACGGATTGTGCAACAATGCTTTCTTTTGACTTCCGTCATGTCCTGGAACTTCACGGATTGTGCAACAATGCTTTCTTTTGACTTCCGGCATGTCACGGAACTTCAAGAATTGCCTAACGATGGGTGCCAAGTACCTCGAAGTGGTTAAATGAGGGTCGCATCCCAACAACAGATGGTCGTAGCCTCAATTTTTGATGAGGAACTCAGACCTACATAGTTCTTGCATTTGTGAGACTAAAATAGTCTCGGTGTTCTTCCACTAAAATGCGAACATGCTTTAGTAAAGAAACAAAACCTCCAACTGATCAGAGCAACATATAATTTTTGTTGAAAAACAATGTGTCTATTGGGGGAGGAGAATATGCTGATGAAATTTTCTCATAACCATAAATGAGATTTTGGATGTTAGCATTTTGTTTCTAAACGACTATTCAGAGGAAACACTGGGTCCAACAAAATAGAATAAAATCACTTGAAGTGTATCAATCTCAGATAGGTAAGTGTTTTATCCTAATTCCGAACCATAGACATGTCATGACTTGATTTTGCAAATCATTTCCTATCAAATCAAAGATTACATGCGTGATCATGTATCAATAGGACTTTTTCAGGAATGGTGTTTTTTGGTGGGAAATTTGGATCCGAGTGTTTTGGCCTTTCCCTTTTTCTGTTTTTGTTTAGTGCGGGACGAGAAAGTCGCCAGCGCACAGGATTTTGGTTGGCAATCAAAGGGAAAGGGCCACTTCAATTCGTGGTTTCCTTTCTTTCCTTATTTGGTTGTGAATATTCTGTATTGTTTGGATATTTGTCTGGTCCGAAGACCCTTCTATATAATTCTTTCATTTTCTTTCAATCTTTGATCGAGGATTTTCTTTTTTTCCTTTGTTTTCTTCCGATCTTTGATCGGGAACTTCTTTTTTTTTCTTTTTGTTTTTGGAGCACGTTGGCCGCTTAACAGTGAATGGCTCCTCTTTCTTGGGAGATCCCACTGTTCCTTCTTCCGAGGGCAAGGATGGAAATTATCATCCTAGGTCAAGGTTTATGGTGATTTGAGGTCTTGGCTCAAAAGGCTTGCATAACGACCGGACGTGATGTATGTCAGGGTGTTGGTTTGGCCAGCGGTTCAGGGATAAAGGAATGTCCCACATTGTTTCCATGACACGCGTGCAACAATGATGATTCAGAAATTTTATGCAAAACTGGTCATGCATCCACCCATGTGGACACTCAAGCATCAAGTTTTTATGGTCATGGGACACTAGGGCTCAGGATTCATTTTCCCTATTTAAGTCAACCTAGTGTTTCCAAAACATGCTCTTTTATCAATTCATGCATTCATCCAAGTCCATTTTGGGCTTTCGGGAAAATTTTCACAGCATTCACCCTTCAGGTGCATACACATTTTTTCAACAAAACCCTTTTGTGTTTTGATCGATGAATCTTTTTCAAAGAAAGAGCTGGAGTTTATTTCTTTTCGTAAGCATCTTGGCTTTTTAGTCAAAAAAATATTTTGTTCTTGTTTTTTTTGTTGTTTTTTTTTTGCCATTTTCAAAAGATTAAAAACAGCTCGTAACCTGTAGTAGATCTAAGATTACATTTTATTGAAAAAAGGCGTGTGAACGAAATTACACCAGACTTACACACATTTTTGTGTTTCGAACAAATCATCATAAAGTAAGTACGACCATATGCCAAAAGCGGTAAATTACTCACAATGCGACAGATAACTGCATATGCAGTTCAATCACAATGGACATAATAATTGGAAGCAGATAATGTCAAATCACAAAGGAAATAACAAAATAATAGAATAACTGAAAGTAGTAATGAAGGATAAATCACAAGTTTGGCGATCCCGATTGTATGGCTCCGCCTCCTCCAAGGAAGTGCAAAAATTCATCATCCCTTAGCTGCCCCTGTCTTTGTCTGAGGAATGACCATCCTTTGATGGCCTCGAAACGCTATTGATGTTCCACGTTCTGGAATCGGTGTTTGTCAAAGCCTGTGTCGACTTGTGGGGCTACACTAGAATCCTCTTCAATGGTGCCCTTCTTGGACCACTTCGCAGGGAGCTTCTTCATAGCCAATTCTAGGTTGCCTCCTAATAGCGCTTCTTTAACATCTTGAGCCAGACGCGTGATGACTTTTGGGTCACGGGCTTAGTACTTTTGCTTACCTTTGGCTTTGGACTTGGTCGCATGTTGGTCGGCCATGTGTCGTAGGCAACGCTCCAGCCTTTTTGTGGATGAGCTGAGGTGAACACTGGAGGTGGTGGCAGTGCGTCTGTTGCCCGCTACTGTGATGCCTCGCCCTGCACCTTCTTGGAGGCGCAGTACTTCTCGATGAAAGCCCTGTTAATAAGGGCCTGATGACCCTGCTGGAGGCGACGGGCACTTCGTAGAACTGACGGAGGCTCGTAATCAGAGCTGGAAACCCCAAGACCCTGTTGGACTTCTTAGGGCCCACTGAGTGTCTTGTAGGCATGATCCCTACAAATAGTAGATGGCATCAGAAATCAATTGAGCCACGTGCATACTTACCTATGTTATCATGGCATAAACCAACTGACACTTCGGTAGGGGGAGATCAGAGTGGTGGTCACTCTGTAGAACCGAAAGAGGTCGATAATCAGAGCTAGAACCCCAAGGCCCTGTTGGACTTCTTCGGGTCCACTAAGTGTCTTGCAGGCGCGATCCCTGCAAACAGTAGAAGGCATTAGAGACCAGTTGAGCCACGTGCATACTTACCTATGTCATGATGGCATAAACCAGCTGACACTTCG
Source organism: Glycine soja (assembly GCF_004193775.1). NCBI lineage: Eukaryota > Viridiplantae > Streptophyta > Magnoliopsida > Fabales > Fabaceae > Glycine > Glycine soja. The sequence goes on from NC_041010.1 coordinate 32,872,082, forward strand.
ACAAGGGGAGATCGGAGTGGTGGTTGCTGGGAAGAAGGTTGCTAAGTAGCAACATCATCCATATGTTGGTGCGCATGATCCACACTCGTCTCCTTGCAGCGGCTGAGTGAAATCTTGCCCCGGTATGCGTAGTAGTTGTGCAATAGTATCCTCCTCTAGTTGTCCTTGCATAGTTGGTCACCCTTCAATATCAGGGGGTGGCCCAGGAACTGATAAAAGCAAACTACTAGCCTTTCACTCGGGAGCGCATGCCTCGATTAAGCATTAAGGGCAGAGGACCTTGAGTTCTCCAAAGGGGCAGATGTGGAGCCCTTTGAATGCGAGGATGTGCAGCCCTCTAAAGGCGAGGACGTGTACTCCTCTGAAGGCGAGGATGTGTAGCCTTATGAAGGCGACGGTGTGCAGCCCTCTAAAGGTGACGATGTGTAGCCCTCTGAAGGGGAGGACGTGTAGTCCTTTGAAGGTGAGGACGTGTAGCACTCTGAAGGCGAGGACGTTCAGTCCTCTAAAGGTGAGGACGTGTAGCCCACTGAAGGCAAGGATGTGTAACCCTCTAAAGGCGAGGATGTGTAGTCCTCTAAAGGAAAGGACGTGCAACCCTCTGAAGGCGAGGACGTGCAGCCCTCTGAAGGCGAGGACATGCAGCCCTTTGAAGGCGAGGACGGGTAGTCCACTGAAGGCGAGGGCGTGCAGCCCTCTGAAGGCGAAGGCGTGCAGCCCTCTGAAGGCGAGGGCGTGTAGTCCTTTGAAGGTGAGGACGTGTAGCCCTCTGAAGGCGAGGACGCGTAGTCCTCTGAAGGCGAGGGCAAGTAGTCCTCTGAAGGTGAGGGTGTGTAGCCGTCTGAAGGCGAGGCCGTGTAGTCCTCTGAAGGCGAGGGTATGCTGTCCTCTGAAGGCGAGGGCGTGCAGCCTGTTAGTCGATGAATACGACTAACTTTTGTGTATAAAACCTTTGTATATTGTATCAAACTTCTCCAATTTATAGTTGTTTTGTAATATTATAAGTACTTTTTGTTAAATATAGGTAATAGATAATTTATACTTTTGTTTTGTGTGTTTAATAATCAATTCCTCTCAATTTCTGGTTAATTAGGCAAATTGGTAAAAGTGATGTTTTCACCTTCTTGCTAAGCCAATATGTTGGCTTAGCGAGCATTCACTAAGCGCGACATTCAGTGGCTAAGAGCGAGGAAGAATCCAGAAGAAGATGAGCTGTCAAGTTCACTAAGCGCACCACTCCAGGTCATCAAGCGCACCGCTTCAGCTCATCCGCTAAGTGAGAGAAGCGCGCTACGCCAAAAATCACTAACGTGCGCTAAGTGGTCCATACGTGCGCTAAGCACACGAGCACGAATAAGGACACGTATTTAAGCCTGAAATCAGATTTGCAAAGGGAGTTTGGAGTTTTTCTTGAAGAAGCCTCTGCATGCACGAGAATCTAGCCCTGGCTTGAAGCTTTTGCATGTTTAGGAAGTTCTAGAGAGAGAAAGGTCCAAGTTCCAAAGAGTTCTAAGAGATTTTGTTGTGTGAAGATCTGTAGAGATGCGAGTTTGAAGCGGAAGCCGTTCTGAGAACTTGAGATGAGTTTGTGAGTGATTGTGAGATCCTAGAGGTGAAGGAGACATCCTCACCACTTGTGTTTTTGCAGTCTTTCATCTTGTTCTTCTCTTTGTTGTAAAAGAGGTTTCCGAACTATGGAAAGCTAAATCCTCTGTTGGATCTTTCCTGTAGGTACCTTATGTAAATATATTTCTATCTATGTAATGATGATTTGTGTATTCTCTGTGCTATCTGCTTTTCATTCCAGTGTGCTTTTACCTTGATCACGTAGATGCATGCTTTGTTAGGGTTATTCAACAGTGGGAACTGGTTTGATTCAAAAGTCCTTGGTAGTACGGGACTAAGTTGTTGTGCTATCACGAGGGATCGGGGTACAAGAACTTAGTTGTGTATGTGTGTCTTAATGTGGTCTTGGTTGAGTTTAGTCTTACAAGAGGGATCTGCGGACGAGGCTTGATCAGGACTAGGCTAGGCTATCATGAGGAATCGAGGTCTAGCAGTCCAGGAGGCAACATAGGAACGCATGAGCATTGTTAAATAGAGAACATCCTTTTTAGCATCAGGAACCTATGAGGAAGACCAACGCTTTCTCTACTTGTTTTTACACAGTATTTCTCTTGCGTGATTTTCTTTCTTTTTGCCTAGATAGTTTAAATACCTGTCCATAACTATAGTTATATTTTCATACCAGACGCCTAATTATCGAAATAGCTTGCCAGATAACACAAGTTCCCCGAGAGTTCGATACTCGGTTCTTACCGTTTTATACTACTTGTGCGATCTGGTGCACTTGCCGGCCGCGAACAAGTTTTTGGCGCCGTTGTCGTGGAACTTCTTTTTATTTGGGAAGTTAGCTCATTTTTAGGTGTCTATTCTTTATTTTTTATTCTTTGATTGTTTATGTGAATATTTGTTGTTTAATTTATTTTTATCTTCTCTAATTGAACTGGATAACCACTACTCTGTTAGTACTGTTTATGCATAGATCTCCTACAGGTACTCTAGTTCCTTTGGACTTTGAAATAGAAGCTACACTAAGAAGGAACAGGGCTGAGAGGAGAAGGAAACTGTTGCAAGACAAAACAGTTGCGTCCATTCTTGAGGAGGAGACTCATTTTTCGGATTCATTATCACTTGATTCATCATCATCAAAGGAATCCGCTAATCAACATTCTGAAACTGCTACCATGGCAGATGAGCATGATCAGAGGACTACCCTTGAGGACTATTCAAGTGGCTCTGTACAACAATTTTTCACTAGCATTACACGTCCAGAAGTGCAAGCGCAAAACATTACCTACCCACATTCTTTGATCCATCTGATACAAGGGAATTTATTTCAAGGATTACCTAATGAAGATCCCTATGCATACTTGGCAACATTTACTGAGATTTGCAATATTGTTAAGATTGCCGATGTACCAAATGAAGCTATCAGACTCAGCTTTTTCTCATTTTCACTGGCAGGAGAGGCCAAGAGGTGGCTCCACTCATTCAAAGGCAACAGTCTTAAAACCTGAGAAGAAGTGGTGGAAAAATGTCTAAAGAAGTACTTCCCAAAATCTAAGACTACTGAAGGGAAGACAACAATATCTTCATTTCATCAGTTCCCTGATGAATTCTTGAGTGAGGCATTGGAGAGATTCAGAGACTTACTGAGAAGAACTCCCATCCATGGATTCTCCGAGCCAATCCAACTAAATATGTTCAAAGATGGGCTGAGACCACAAACCAAGCAATTACAAGATGCTTCTACTGGGGGAAAAATAAAGCTGAAAACCCCAGAAGAAGCAACTGAGCTCATAGAGAACATGACAACCAGTGATCATGCCATTCTAAGGGATAGAACCCATCAACCCACAAAGAAAAGCCTATTGGAGCTAACATCACACGATGCTTTGTTGGCACAGAACAAGTTGCTATCTAAGCAACTTGAGATCCTAACGGAAACACTTGGTAAGCTGCCAACTAAACTGTTGATTGGACAACCTACACATTCTTCTGTTTTGCATGTCACAGGTTGTACCATGTGTGGTGAATCTCATGAGATAGGCCAATGCATTCGCACTGACGATAACACTCAAGAAATTCATTTCATGGGGAATCAGCAGAGGCAAGGGTACACTCAAGGAGGATTTTCAGGGTTCCAGCAAGGTCCTTATAATCAGCAAGGACAGTGGAGGACACACCCTGGCAACCAGTTCAATAAAGACCAAGGTAGATCCTCAAATAGGCCAATTCAGCGAGGGCCTAAGATCTTTCAGAGGACAACTAAGTTGGAAGAGACCTTGACTCAGTTTATGCAGGTAACAATGTCAAATCATAAGAGTATTGAGTCAGCACTAAAGAACCTTGAAGTACAGATGGGACAACTGGCCAAGCAGATAGCTGAAAAGTCATCAAACAGCTTTGGAGAAAATACGAAAAAGGTTTGTGGAAGCTGAGGATAAAGAAAATGTGGTAGACAAAGAACAACTGAGTGAAAAGAAAGGTGTTGAGGTTAAGAAAAATGATGTGAAAGGTAAAGAGAATCAGGGAAAAGGGAAGAAAATAATGGTCCAGAATAAAGAGATGGAGGACCAAGAAAAAGAAAAAGAAAGAGAAAAAGAAATAGAAAATGAGAAAAATGAAAATGAAGAAAATAAGGTTGCAAAGAACCATGCCCTTTGGTGAAGCTCTACAGCAGATGCCACTCTACTCTAAATTTTTGAAAGATATGTTGACAAGGAAGCACAGGTACATTCATCAGGCAAACATCATAGTGGAAGAAAATTGTAGTGCTGTAATCCAAAAAGATCCTTCCACCTAAGCACAAAGATCTTGGGAGTGGAACCATTCCTTGTTCAATAGGAGAAGTCAATGTGGGAAAGGCTCTGATTGATCTGGGAGCCAGCATTAATTTGATGCCACTCTCCATGTGCAGAAGACTGGGAGAGTTGGAGATTGTGCCCACTCGAATGACTTTGCAATTAGCTGACTGCTCCATTACCAGGCCCTATGGAGTGATTGAAGACGTGTTGGTCAGGGTAAAGCCTTTTATCTTCCCAACAGACTTTATGGTCATGGATATCTCTGAAGATATTGAGATCCCTGTAATCTTGGGAAGGTCGTTCATGTTGACTGCAAGCTGCATAGTTGACATGGGGAAAAGAAAGCTGGAGTTAGATTTTGAAGACCAGAAAATTGATTTCGACCTGTTTGTAGAAGACAAGCCTGCTATAGAACACAATGTTTGCTTGCAGGTAATGGCAGAAGGTCAAGAGGTTCTGAAGGTGAGAACCAAAACATGAGATTGCCCAGAGAGGTAAAAGTGATGCAATCCTATCCCGCAAGGGCATTGGGTAGAAGACTCCAAGTAGATTGGGCTAGAGATCCTAGGGTAGGGCCTAGGGTTCTCATGAGCCTTAGGGTAGATTTTGAGCCCATGGGCTAAGTATAAGCCCGCTTATCTTTGTAAATATTAGAATAGGTTTTTCCTTCGTTTGGGCCTTGTATTTTGGCCATTCTAGTAGTATAGGGTTTTAGCCTTGTATTTCGGGGCATTTTGAGTAGTCTTTGTAGTAAGGACTTTTTTTGTATTTTCATGTTTTTTTGTCATGGGGTGAGCTTAGCTATTATAGGGGGTGTGTAGCTAAGTTCTAGCTTCTCATCTCAAGGAGGTGAGCTTAGCTATTAGAGAGGTATGTGTAGCTAAGCTCTGGCTTCTTGATGGAAGTTTGCTTGTGGGGCTTCTTTGGAGGCTGGATCTTTGAGCTTCAATGAGGTCCTTTAATGGTGATTTTCCACCATGGAGATGCAGCGGAAGACAAAGGAGAAGAGGTGAGAGGAGGCGCCATCCACTAAGGAATAAACCATAGAAGAAGGAGCTTCACCACCAAGATGAGCCTTGGATAAGAAGCTTGGAGAGGATGCTTCAATGGAGGAAAAGAAAAAGGGAGAGAAAGAGAGAGGGGGAGCACGAAATTGAAGGAATAAAAGAGGTAGAGAAGTGGAACTTTGAAGTATGTCTCACAAGACTCTCATTCATCAAAGTTACAACAAGTGTTACACATGCTTCTATTTATAGACTAGGTAGCTTCCTTGAGAAGCTTTCTTGAGAAAACTTCCTTGAGAAGCTTCTTTGAGAAAACTTCCTTGAGAAGCTAGAGCTTAGCTACACACACCCCTCTTATAACTAAGCTCACCTCCTTGAGAAGCTTCCTTAAGAAGATTCCTAAAGAAGCTAGAGCTTAGCTACACATACCTCTCTAATAGCTAAGCTCACCTCCTTGAGATGAGAAGCTAGAACTTAGCTACACACGCCCTATAATAGCTAAGCTCACCCCCATGACAAAAAAACATGAAAATACAAAAAAGGTCCTTACTACAAAGACTACTCAAAATGCCTCGAAATACAAGGCTAAAACCCTATACTACTAGAATGGCCAAAATACAAGGCCCAAACGAAGGAAAAACCTATTCTAATATTTACAAAGATAAGCGGGCTCATACTTAGCCCATGGGCTCGAAATCTACCCTAAGGCTCATGAGAACCCTAGGGCCTACCCTTGGATCTCTAGCCCAATCTACTTGGAGTCTTCTACCCAATGCCCTTGCGGGATAGGATTGCATCAAAAAGCGTCAAGCTAATGATGTTAAAAAGGCTCTTCCTGGGAGGCAACACAGTTTTAATTTTTGTTGTGTTTGTTTTTCATGCATTTGATCATTTAGAACTTGCAATGTAATCTGTACATAGCAGTATATCAGCCAATCTTTGAATGTTTAACATAAGGGTTTCAATTTCTTGGAAAAAGAATTGAAAAATAACTTATAAAATCTTTTTGAAAAACAGTCCTTTCGTTAAGCGCAAGCCTCGCGCTAAGTGCATCTCTGTTCATGCGCTAAGCCACGAGTCTTGAGCGCTTAGCGCCCAACCCTTACATCTGAGGCTGATTTAATCCGCTAAGATGGCCAAGGTTGAGCTAAGCTAACTTTGATACGATCTGAATTCAACTAAGCTTCAGCCAGATCGCTAAGCGACAACTTATCAGTGGCAAAGCGGAACCTATTGTTGCCAAGCACAATTCCTTACGGCCATAACTGAGGTCGATAAAGCAAAGCGCCAGTCATGGCAGCTAAGCGAGATTCATTGCAGCAATATGAGCGCTAAGCGAGAACCTCTCAGCTAAGCGCATGCTCCTCTGTACTTAAGATGCATCATTTTAGCTAAGCTGGCCAGAGCCAGGCTTAGTGAGAGTTGCAGCTTTTCTAATCTGCAGACCTCGTTAAGCAAACTTACTCGCACGCTAAGCCGAGTTTCTGTTAAAAAAAATTCAAATTTGAAACGTCGTCTAAGCGCACGTTCACTAAGTGAGCCTGGTTTAGAAACTAAATGTCTCTCTTGCTCGCTTAGTGCAACGGTCCGCTAAGCGAAAGTATCGAAACTACAGTTACACTCATATTTTCCAGATTACAGAAACCTCGCCTCTGCATTCTTTCTCTTCTAAAATTTTCACATTTTGCATTTGTACTCTCTTTGTGCATTTTCAACTTTGAAGCATCAACCATACACTGTCCTAGTAAGTTTCTTGATCCTTTTTCTCTTTTTCTTGTCTTAACTTTAGGGTAGAAGACTTTAACTATAGCTTTAGATTTTTAGGGTTTTTATGTTCTGTTAGAATTAGTTTAAGATGAAGGCTATGTAATCTTGTATATTGAATTGAGTATGGCACACACATTGCATGCCTGATATGCCTTTTAGAGGCTTGAAAAGTGCGAGAAAACGAGTTGTGTTTTTCGCATTTTCTGGAAAATGCAATGAACTCGCTAAGCGAGAATGCTGCGCTAAGCGAGTTCATCAATACTCATTGTATATAAGCTTTATCTGAAGAACTCGCCAAGCGCACTTACTGTGCTAAGCGAGTTCATCCTTTGAGGATGAACATTCATCCTCTTGCTGAACTACCTGTGGCTAAGCGAGGCTGAATCGCTAAGCCTAGGTGAACTACCTGTGGCTAAGCGAGGCTGAATCGCTAAGCCTAGGTAACTTAACCATTTTTTTTGTGATAGCCACACGCTAAGCTGAGCATTCCTGAGCCAAGCGCAATTGGTTGCGGCATCCGCTAAGCTAAGCGAGCTTCACTCGCTAAGCTCCCATAACTTAGTAAACTTTTTGCTCAGTTTAGTGCTGCTAAGCGCAGCTTATTCTTGGCTAAGCTCAAATCCATGCAGCTAACCTTAGGCTTAGCGGGCTCCTCGCCAGCTAAGCCAATTTTGAAAACACTGGACCGTAGCAATTTCTGCTAAGCGGCACTCCTTTGTCGCTAAGCCCAGTGTCGTTTTTGTGAAGGCTTGCTAAGCGAATTATGTCTTGCTAAGTGACCAGAGTTATTTTCAGTTTTATTTTCCAGTTTTTGAAGTTTGAATAACTTGTGTCCTGACATGGAGCGTCTTCTCATACTCAAACCTAGGTCCTACCTCCCGCACTTCAAATTTGAGCACAGACAGAGCTAGGTTGGTCTATGGCTTAATCACAAGGATGGACATTAACATTGGCAGTTTGATCACTGGACAAATAACCATGTTGGCTCAGTCTAACTCTTCTCGCTTAGGCTTTCCAGCTTTAATCACAACCTTGTGTAGATCGAGGGGAGTGGGATCTGATGCCCTTACCTCCTATGAAAACTTAAGGTCAGCCATTGACTTAGCTTATATCATAAGGAACTATTGGAATGCGAATGACCAAACAGTTAAATTTCTAGAGGCAAGGAAGACCAAGCTCAGAGCAGCTGATGATCCCTTTTCCTTTGCTCCAATAGCTGGCATCCCTGAATCCTCTACTTCAGCCCCACTTCCAGCTTTAGCATACTTATCTGCCCAGAGCTCTCAAACTTCAGATGCCAAATTGAAAAGCTTGTTTGAAGGACAAATTCTCATTATACAAAGCTTGTAGGAACTAGCTCAGCAAAGGCCAATTATAAGTGTAGAGCAGTTCATTGAGAAGGTGGTCTGGCCTGGGGCTCGACCTTCTTTTGTGGGGGATAATGAAAGTTTTACAGCCCAAGCACCTCAACAGCATGAGCCAAAACCAGAAAATGATCACTCATCTGAAGCCACCATCTCTGGAGTTGTTGATTGTAAAAAAAGAAGATTAGAGACGAGATCCAATGAGGCTGCTTATCATGGACCAATGCCAATGTCAGCTGATACACCATTTCCATGAATGGATCCATCTCCACCTCAGCACGCAGTAGACTCTTCCATTCCTGTCTTAGAGATACATGAGGCCCAGACTTGATGCAAGCTCCATTGGAGCTTGTAGGCCTAGGATCTTCTTCATCAATGGATTCCTTTGCTTCTTGGAAGATAAATGGCAGCGGAATGGAGAAGGAAGAGAGAGAGGAGATGCCACTTCAAGGAGAAGATGAGTCTAGAAGAAGCTCACCACCATAGGAGGCCATGGATAAGAGCTTGGAGGAAGATGGAGATGAATGAAGGGAGAGGGAGAGAAGAGCACGAAATTTTGTGCTTTAAAGGAGCTCTGAAATCTGAAGTTAATATTCAAATGATCAAAGTTCAAAAAAAATGCACACACATGACCTCTATTTATAGCCTAAGTGTCACACAAAATTGGAGGGAAATTCAAATTTCACTTGAATTTGAAATTGAATTTGTGGAGCCAAACTTTGGAGCCAAAATTTCACTAATTATGATTAGTGAATTTTAGTTATGGTTCAGCCCACTAATCCAAGATCAATTCCAAGATTCTCCCCTTTAAAATTTAATTGGATTGGGCTTCTACCAATTCAATTAAATTTATTTCCAACCACACACATCAAATATCCACTTAGTGCATGTGAAATTACAAAACTACCCCTAATACAAAAACTAGTCTAGGTGCCCTAAAATACAAGGGCTGAAAAAAATCCTATATTTCTAGGGTACCCTACCTACATTATGGAGCCCTAAATACAAGGCCCAAAAATAATGAAACCTTAATCTAATATTTACAAAGATAAGTGGGCTCGTACTTAGCCCATGGGCCCGAAATCTACCCTAAGGCTCATAAGAACCCTAGGGCCTTCTCTTGCATCTCTGGCCCAATCTACTTGGAGTTTTTCTATCCAATGCCCTTGCAGGGTAGGATTGCATCAAGACTATACCAGTTTTTCCTTTGGACACTTCTCCTCCAATTACTCCAGTATGGCATATAACAGATGAGAAGAATGTTCAGATACAGGACAATCAGGATCAGTCACAGGAATTTTAATTCCTGATGACACTTTTTGCTTTTTTATTTATTATTATTATAATTTTGGTTTTCGTACAGTATTTCCTTTATTTCTATATATACTACTAGTTTTATATATGAATAGTTAGTATACTTATCCAGGAGCATTTTGAACAGTTTAACTTGTTTTGATGACATGGCAGTGAAGCACTTTTATTGACTGGTGAAAATGGGTGTATGACTTTGTTTTAAATTGAATGCATGCTTAAGATGAGATTTGTGTTTCCTTTCATGAAGTTGAGCAAATGTGTATGTTAGACGAAGAAAGAACAAGAATGCGAACTTGCATTTAGAATTGTTAGTCAGTAGACAGATTGATTGTGAAAGAAAAGCATGAACCAAAAACCGGTGAAAGTGTGACTTTAAATGATTATCTCCTAATACCTTGTTTAGATTCTAGGATAGCATATGGTTCAAGGAAAATTTACTCTAAATTTGGGAGAGAAAAGTTGAAAAGAATGAAAAGAAAAAGGTTAAGCATCAGCACACATAACAAATAAGTTGTATGTTAAAAAAAAAAGAAAAAAATAAGTTGTGCTGTTACAATAAGGTCAAAAGTAAATTAAGAAAAAGGGAATAGTAAGAAGGCTATTTTTTACAAAACAAGAAAAGATCATTGGGATAAGTCAAGGATTTGTGCTCTCTTAGAATCTAAACCTTTGAATCCTAGAAAAACCAATGAATTTTTGTAGCCAAGCCTCACTACAAGCCTGAGAAAGTCCTTCTGATTCTGTTTATACATTTCTGACTTGATGGCATGAGATGAAATGCAAAGATTGGACCTCCTGTTAGTTGTTATCAATGAATAGCTTAAACACTTGTGCTTGAGTGAAACAGTAGCTGTGAGACTGTGGTTTGAGCTACTGTCCTTGATATTTGTCTTATGATTAACTTCATCTAACTGTATAGTTCACATTTTGTTCTCCTCTTTGTCTGCCTGCATATTTTGTGAAAACAAGTGATAGGTAGACATTGCTTCATCTTTCTCATCATGCAATCAATAAATTTTGATGCATACACCCTATACATAATCACTGCATGTTTTATCACTTGAGGACAAGTGAGTTGTTCTCTTTTGCTTGAGGACAAGCAAAACTATAAATTTGGGGGAGTTGTTAGTCCATGAATACGACTAAATTTTGTGTATAAAACATGTGTATATTGTATCAAACTTCTCCAATTTATAGTTGTTTTGTAATATTATAAGTACTTTTTGTTAAATATAGGTAATAGATAATTTATACTTTTGTTTTGTGTGTTTAATAATCAATTTCTCTCAATTTCAGGTTAATTAGGAAAATTGGTAATAGTGTTGTTTTCACCTTCTCGCTAAGCCAATATGTTGGCTTAGCGAGCATTCGCTAAGCGCGACATTCAGTGGCTAAGCACGAGGAAGAATCCAGAAGAAGATGAGCTGTCAAGTTTGCTAAGCGCACCACTCCAGGTCATCAAGCGCACCGCTTCAGCTCATCCATTAAGCGAGAGAAGCGCGCTAAGCCAAAAATAACTAACGTGAGCTAAGCGGTCCATACATCCACTAAGCACACGAGCACGAACAAGGCCACCTATTTAAGCATGAAATCAGATTTGCAAAGGGAGTTTGGAGTTTTTCTTAAAGAAGCCTCTGCATGCATGAGAATCTGACCCTGGCTTGAAGCTTTTGCATGTTTAGGAAGTTCTAGAGAGAGAAAGGTCCAAGTTCCAAAGAGTTCTAAGAGATTTTGTGGTGTGAAGATCTGCAGAGATGCGAGTTCGAAGCGGAAGCCGTTCTGAGAACTTGAGATGAGTTTGTGAGTGATTGTGAGATCCTAGAGGTGAAGGAGACATCCTCACCACTTATGTTTTTGCAGTCTTTTATCTTGTTCTTCTCTTTGTTGTAAAGGAGGTTTCTGGACTATGGAAAGCTAAATCCTCTATTGGATCTTCCCTGTAGGTACCTTATGTAAATATATTTCTATCTATGTAATGATGTTTTGTGTGTTCTATGTGCTATTTGCTTTTCATTCCAGTGTGCTTTTACCTTGATCACGTAGATGCATGCTTTGTTAGGGTCATTCAACAGTGGGAACTGGTCTGATTCTAAAGTCATTGGTAGTACGAGACTAAGTTGTTGTGCTATCACGAGGGATCGGGGTACAAGAACTTAGTTGTGTATGTGTGTCTTAATGTGGTCTTGTTTGAGTTTAGTCTTACAAGAGTGATCTACGGACGAGGCTTGATCAGGACTAGGCTAGGCTATCATGAGGAATCGGGGTCTAGCAGTCCAGGAGGCAACATAGGAACGCATGAGCATTGTTAAATAGAGAACATCCTTTTTAGCATCAGGAACCTATGGGGAAGACCAACGCTTTCTCTACTTGTTTTTACACAATATTTCTCTTGCGTGATTTTCTTTCTTTTTGGCTGGATAGTTTAAATACCTGTCCATAACCACAGTTATATTTTCATACCAGACGCCTATTTATCAAAATAGCATGCCAGATAACACAAGTTCCCTGAGAGTTCGATACTCGGTTCTTACTGTTTTATACTACTTGTGCGATCCGGTGCACTTGTCGGCCGCGAACACAGCCCTCTGAAGGTGAGGACATGCAGCCCTCTGAAAGCAAGGATGTGTAGTCCTTTGAAGGTGAGGGCGTGTAGCCCTCTGAAGGTGAGGGCGTGTAGCTCTCTGAAGGCAAGGACGTGTAGTCCTCTGAAGGTGAGGGCGTGCAGCCCTCTGAAGGCGAGGACGTGTGGTCCTCTGAAGGCGAAGGCGTGTAGCCCTCTGAAGGTAAGGACGTGTAGTCCTCTGAAGGCGAGGGCATGAAGCCCTTTGAAGGCGAGGGCGTGCAGCCCTCTGAAGGCGAGGATGTGTAGTCCTCTGAAGGCGAGGGCGTGTAGCCCTCTAAAAGCGAGGATGTGTAGTCCTTTGAAGGCGAGGGCGTGCAGCCCTTTGAAGGCGAGGACATGGAGTACTCTGAAGGCGAGGGCGTGTAGTCCTCTGAAGGCGAGGGTGTGCAGCCCTCTGAAGACGAGGACGTGTAGTCCTCTGAAGGCGAGGACGTGTAGCCCTCTGAAGGCGAGGACGTGTAGTCCTCTCAAGGCGAGGACGTGCAGCCCTCTAATGGCGAGGACGTGTAGCCCTCTAAAGGAGAGGACGTGTAGTCCTCTGAAGATGAAGACGTGTAGTCCTCTGAAGGCGAGGACGTGTAGTCCTCTGAAGGCGAGGACGTGTAGTCCTCTGAAGGCGAGGGTGTGTAGCCCTCTAAAGGCGAGGACGCGTATTCCTCTGAAGGCGAGTGCGTTTAGTCCTCTGAAGGCGAGGACGTGTAACCCTCTGAAGGCGAGGGCGTGCAGCCCTCCCAAGGCGAGGGTACTAGTACCCAATGGTCCACCCTTATGAGAAAGCAAGAGATTGACTCATTCAGAGGGTCGGTCATCCCAAATTCAAAAGATTGGACATTAGAGGTAAGAAATCTATGCAGTTAACAAGATTTTTAGGGATGCAGATGCATGCAACCTTTGTCTTGAAATGTGGTAAATGCAGACTTTGTATGCAACAATACAATGTCATGGAAAGTTGTACAATGTTCGTGACATTCTTTCCTTATTTTGTGATTTTGATTTGATTTTTGAAAAAACACAGATTGACTATCCTTTTGAAAGAGGTGATAATTCATGCAACCTTATCCTATCTTTCACAAATCTCTCTGGGAACTCCCTCAGAGTATATGTCCTATTTGATTTACTCACTTGATAATTTTGGACTGACGGTGATGGAGCCATTTAATCAATCCACTAAAATCCCAGGGTTTTCCACTCCCCTTTTTTTTAAAAAAAAAACATCGACGAGTGAGAGCTTTTGATCTGCCCCTAGGTTTGCTTAAGGCTCATGCACGGTGCCCCTCATTGCCCTAGTGTAGGGCTTTGAGGTATCAATCATCGTCTTTCGTCATGACCTTGTAGCAGAGAACCTATTGGGTGAGAATTTCTGATCTGCCCCTAGGTTCACTTGAGGTTTACGCATGGCGCCTCTTATTTCCCCAGTGTAGGGCTTTGAGGTATCAATCGTTGTCTTGTTTTCACAACCTTGTAGCAAGGAAGAATGAAAGAAGTGGCTGATTCTCAAAAAGGACTTTCAAGGACGAGAAACAGTTGAAGGATTTTTCTATTGACGGATTAAGTCAAATGACTCTTATTCTTAATAACTCACTTCTCTCTCAAAAAGACAAACTGTCAGGAATGATAAAATGAGGTCACATGAATGTCTATATTTTTACTTGAAAACACATGCAATCAAATGCTTTTTTTTCTTTTTCTTTTTTGAACTTTTCTGCTTTACTCGTTGTTTACGGCATCCTCACCAAATGTGTAGCACGAGTAATTTCTGATTGAACGGTCTTGGAAAGTCCAAACTCAAGAGCGCAGGTCACTTGAGCAAACAAACCAATGGCTTGCATCCATATTCCAGTGGAAGCAAAGATGTAATTATGAGAGGATGAGGGACAAAGATGTCAAATTTATCCATTTTATTTAGCATTGTAACTATGGTTTACAATAATGGCATAAACTTGAAAATCCTGATGAGTCATTAGAGACATCTAACAACAGCTTTCAAAATTTCCCCATGTGTGGTGTCGCTTGTCAATGTTAGGATTCACAAGTGATTCTCCTCAAATTTCAGCCAACCTGCCTTAATTAGACTTTGCACCTTACGCTTCAAGGTCATATAGTGCTCAATGGAATGTCCCAGAACTCCTCCATGATATGCACATGTTGCATTCGAGTCATATCCTCAGAAAAATGGAGGTTGAGGAACCCTGGTAGGGGTTACTGCTACCATTGCATTATCAAGTAGATATGGGAGCAAGTTAGCATATGACACCGGAATTTGGGGTGAATCCTACAGGTTTTTTGCTGCAAAATTCCTTTTTGGTTTTCTCTAAAGGTGGTGTTTGGGCATTGGGCGTACGGTAGACAGGCTTTGTGGTTGATTTAGGGATGGCCTTTGTGGATGACTAGGTGGTCGATAATGAGAAGGGCTAATATTGGCTGCGTAATGATGTTGTTGAGCTGGTGGGGGATTTTCCATGTAGGAACGGCAGTCGCAACATGGGTTTCTCCTTCATTCTCACCCTCTTCATTTGCCCCAGTTTTCACATTCATCAAAGCAGGATGATCAAATTTGCCTCTTTCCAGACCCATTTTGATCCTTTCGCCGGTGAAGACCAAATCCACAAAACTTAAAGGTGCGTACCCCACCATTTTTTCATAGTAAAACACTGGTAATGTGTATACTATTATTTTGATCATCTCTTTCTTCGTCATTGAGGGAACCACTTGGACTGCCAGATCTCTCCACCTTTGGGCGTATTCTTTGAAAGATTTGTGCTCCCTCTTGCATATGCTATGTAATTGCATCCTATCCAGAGCCATATCAGAATTGTACTGATACTGCCTAACGAAGGCAACCATTAGGTCCTTCCAAGAATGGACTTGGGAAGGTTCCAAGTTAGTATACCAGGTAACAGCTGCCCCAGTAAGACTTTCTTGGAAGAAATGTATCAATAGTTTCTCATCTTTTGTGTATGCCCCCATCTTCCGACAATACGTCTTTAGATGGTTCTTGGGGCAAGTAGTCCCCTTGTACTTGTCAAAGTCCGGCACCTTGAACTTGGGAATGACCATGTTTGGGTACTAGGAACAACTCTTCTACGTCAGTAAAGGCATAATCTCTGCCTCCTTCAATGGCCCTAAGCCTTTCCTCTAGATGATCCAACTTTTCTCATTTCTCCCATAACAGGAGGGATTTTAACCGCTGTAGAATGCAAGGTTGTGGTTGGGGGCAAAATTGAGGGCCCTCCAAAGTGTTTTGTAGGGGTATACCACCAACTGCTTGCCCTTCAGTGGCATATCCGAGGCAAGCCTCGAAGTTGGCTAGATTGTGGTGGGGTATTTCATATGTCTGCCCCATAGGTTGAGAGACATGTGCATGATGAGGTTGTCGACTCTCAATGAGTATGCGAGCGGAGTTATTGACATCTTCATCGGGAGTGTAAGCCACATTGGGTGGTGTATAGTTGGAAGGCAAGCCATATGGCGGGAAAGCGTGCTCGTTTTGAATTTGCACATCATGGGGGTCGCCCGTACTTCCCAAATCTTTGGCTACCATATATGAGATTGGATGATTCATTTGGTTGAAGCCAGGTGAGGGAGTCGGGTTCACCTTAGAAACAACGCTGGTAGCGGCAATTGCAACCACATTGGCTTCCATTATCTTCTTCATGCTCATCATGGCCTCTATCATTGTGGTCATTTGCTCTTTCATGGCCTCCATGTCGGCCTTCATCTACTCTTGCACCCCCTCTACTTAACCCATTACTCTACCTCTAGCACGGGTTCAGTAAGGGCACCGTAAAGCGCATTCTTTCATTTGATTACAATGATTATAATTTGGTTTTCAAGGAAAGAATGCAATAGGAAATGCAACCAATTGAAAAGCATAAATGTATGCGAATGGTGCACAGTTGAAGTATTGCAAATTTTACACAGGACATGGGGTTGAATCAATTTAGATTTTCAACATGGTCCATGACATCTTTGTCAAGGTGAAACTGGAAGTAACAAGGACATCAACAGTCCTAAATGTATTTGGCAGTAGACGAAGCAACGATGTAACTTGATCCATCTTTTGCCTAAATTTTTTTTGCAAGATGGTTACCTCCATACTTTAACTTGACTTGATGAGCCTTTTCGTAAAAGGATGAGCTTGGTTCAACCCCATAACCCAAGGAATGGCAATTTTGATCGCCAATACTTCGACAATATTTCATAGAGATCAAAGACTCGGGAATACGTATGCTATGCATGGAAAATGTAATTATGAGATTGAGATGTTCAAAGAAACATCATTTCCTAGTTAACCACACATTAGGTACCATGCTCAATCATTTTTATTTTTTTTTAGAAATGGTTTTATGATCCCAACATGGTTGGCTCATGGTACCTGACACATGCAACTAAGAATGCAGTGTGAATTTTCACACTTCCTTTTTTTGCTTTTGTTTTGCAGAGGAAAACGCAAGGATCATGCATGAGTAAACATGAAAATAAAAGGTATGCAAAAAGCATGTTATATGCATATGCAAGGTGATCAAATGACTTATGCAAAATGCAATGCATGAAAATGATAAGTGACAAATGCAGGAACGATATGAATGCATTTACGGACACGAAAGCCCAGAAAATCATCTCTTCTTACTTGCGCATTCGGGGGCGCAGTGCCCCATGTGTGTAGTTAAGAAGGTGAAATGGACCTTCCGGCATCCCGTGACAAAAGACGAGACCACCATACAACGCATGCGTGACGACATGATGCAAATGCGCAAAAGCGCAACAGGGGGATGTACACAGCATGGCAATATCCTCAAATAATCATGCAGTAAAGATGTACATGACATTTAGGTTATATGCATGGCAGTGTTCAAAAGGCACGTAGTGTGTTCGCTTCGTGCCCCTATGTTAAGGACCTAAATGGGAGGAACTAAAAGGTTTTTAGTGATAATTCCCAAGGTGGTCATATCTCTCTTGATGGTTTCTAGAGGTATCATCCCCTTCGAAAAAACATATTGTGGCAGTACGGACTACCAGTAACAATATGTTATCAAAGAGAAAAACTCTAGATGAGGGTTCACTGTTATCAAGCAAGTCGGAGACCCAGCATGACCACAGATTCACCTTCACTCCTTATGTTCCCATGGACCCGGGTATAGGGCCCCTTTTCAACTCACTGTGTGTGAAAAAAGGTGTTGGTGTTGTGTGCATCAAATGAATACATATTTATCCCATGCATACATTAAAACACGCTTACAGCATCGAAGAATTTTATACAATGTTAGTGCTTAGCACTACTGAGTTTAAAAAGGTTGGCTAAGATTTTGTTAAAACATAAGCACTTAGACAATGAAGGAAAGCTGGAGTTGCTGCACATGATGTCCAACGTTATGTCAAGGAATAAGATCGGGCTGCATAATGCACAAGGCAAGATAAAGTGTCAAGTGATGAATTGAAGTTGAAGGATCCACGATGTCGGATACAATGTCCTGACATCCTGCTCGAGAATACTGGAAGTGCTGTACAATGCAAGATAAAAGTCAAGTGAAGCATTGAAGCTGCAGGATCCAAGATGTCGGATACGATGTCCTGACATCTGGCCCGATAATACTGGACATATAAATCTGTTATATCTTTAACAGATTATTGTGCAGTTAGCAAGAGATTAGAAGATCTATCTTTAGGAACGAATTAAAAGATCATTAAAGTTCGAATTTCAAAGTAGAAGAGTTCGTTCAGGGATTAAAGATTAAAGATTAAAGATTCAAACTAAAAGATCAAAAGTTATCTTTTAGTTCTTTAACTGCAGATTTTTCAGAAGAAGATAGATCTCCTCCAGCATCAAGAACTTGCAGCCCAGAATCGTACACGGCTATATAATCATGGAGGCTGCACGAGTTCTGTACCAAGTCCGGGATTGAAGAGTTATTTTGTGAGTTTTTGGGACTTGAGTCTTTTGTGAGCCACCTTGATGGTACCCTAACATCAAGTGTTGGACCTATGTGTGTAGAGTTGATCTCTTGTGTCTAGAGTTGATCTCTAGTGTGTAGAGTTGATCTCTTTTGTACAGAGTTGATCTCTGATGTGTCTTTGAATTAATTGTAAACACGAGAGTGTGAGTGAGAGGGAGTGAGCAGAGGTTCTCATATCTAAGATTGGGTCTTAGGTAGAGATCGCACGGGTAGTGGTTAGGTGAGAAGGTTGTAAACAGGGGCTGTTAGACCTTGAACTAACACTATTGAGAGTGGATTTCCTCCCTGGCTTGGTAGCCCCCAGATGTAGGTGAGGTAGCACCGAACTGGGTAAACAATTCTCTTGTGTTATTTACTTGTTTAATCTGTTCATACGGACACATATAATCTGCATGTTCTGAAGCGTGATGTCGTGACATCCTGTACGACATCTGTCCTCTGGTATCAGAATTTCAATTGGTATCAGAGCCAACACTCGAAATCACAGAGTGAGATCTAGGGAGATAAATTCTGATGAACATGGAGAAAGAAGGCGGACCAGTGAACAGACCACCAATTCTCGATGGAAGCAACTATGAATATTGGAAAGCAAGAATGGTGGCCTTCCTCAAATCACTGGATAGCAGAACCTGGAAAGCTGTCATCAAAGGCTGGGAACATCCCAAGATGCTGGACACAGAAGGAAAGCCCACTGAAGAATTGAAGCCAGAAGAAGACTGGACTAAAGAAGAAGACGAATTGGCACTTGGAAACTCCAAAGCTTTGAATGCTCTATTCAATGGAGTTGACAAGAATATCTTCAGACTGATCAACACTTGCACAGTGGCCAAAGATGCATGGGAGATCCTGAAAATCACTCATGAAGGAACCTCCAAAGTGAAGATGTCCAGATTGCAACTGTTGGCCACAAAATTCGAAAATCTGAAGATGAAGGAGGAAGAATGCATTCATGACTTCCACATGAACATTCTTGAAATTGCCAATGCTTGCACTGCCTTGGGAGAGAAGATGACAGATGAAAAGCTGGTGAGAAAGATCCTCAGATCCTTGCCTAAGAGATTTGACATGAAAGTCACTGCAATAGAGGAGGCCCAAGACATTTGCAACATGAGAGTAGATGAACTCATTGGTTCCCTTCAAACCTTTGAGCTAGGACTCTCAGATAGGGCTGAAAAGAAGAGTAAAAATCTGGCTTTCATGTCCAATGATGAAGGAGAAGAAGGTGAATATGACCTGGATACTGATGAAGGTCTGACTAATGCAGTTGTGCTCTTTGGAAAACAGTTCAACAAAGTGATGAACAGAATGGACAGGAGGCAGAAGCCACATGTCCAGAACATCCCTTTCGACATCAGGAAAGGCAGCAAATACCAGAAAAGATCAGATGTAAAGCCCAGTCACAGCAAAGGAATTCAATGTCATGGGTGTGAAGGCTATGGACACATCATAGCTGAATGTCCCACTCATCTCGAGAAGCAGAGGAAAGGACTTTCTGTATGTCGTTCTGATACAGAGAGTAAACAAGAAAGTGACTCTGACAGAGATGTGAATGCACTCACTGGGAGATTTGACACTGCTGAAGATTCAAGTGATACAGACAGTGAAATCACTTTTGATGAGCTTGCTACATCCTATAGAGAACTATGCTTCAAAAGTGAGAAGATTCTTCAGCAGGAAGCACAACTGAAGAAGATCATTGCAGATCTGGAAGCTGAGAAGGAGGCACATAAAGAGGAGATCTCTGAGCTTAAAGGTGAAGTCGGTTTTCTGAACTCTAAGCTGGAAAACATGACAAAATCAATAAAGATGCTGAACAAAGGCTCAGATACACTTGATGAGGTGCTGCTGCTTGGAAAGAATGCTGGAAACCAGAGAGGACTTGGATTTAATCCTAAGTCTGCTGGCAGAACAACCATGACAGAATTTGTTCCTGCCAAAAACAGGACTGGAGCCACGATGTCACAACATCGGTCTCGACATCATGGAATGCAGCAGAAAAAGAGCAAAAGAAAGAAGTGGAGGTGTCACTACTGTGGCAAGTATGGTCACATAAAGCCCTTTTGCTATCATCTACATGGCCATCCACATCATGGAACTCAAAGCGGCAACAGCAGAAAGAAGATGATGTGGGTTCCAAAACACAAGGCTGTTAGTCTTGTTGTTCATACTTCACTTAGAGCATCAGCTAAGGAAGATTGGTACCTAGATAGCGGCTGTTCCCGACACATGACAGGAGTCAAAGAATTCCTGCTGAACATTGAGCCCTGCTCCACTAGCTATGTGACATTTGGAGATGGCTCTAAAGGAAAGATCATTGGAATGGGAAAGCTAGTTCATGATGGACTTCCTAGTCTGAACAAAGTACTGCTGGTGAAGGGACTGACTGCAAACTTGATCAGCATCAGTCAGCTGTGTGATGAAGGATTCAATGTAAACTTCACAAAGTCAGAATGCTTGGTGACAAATGAGAAGAGTGAAGTTCTAATGAAGGGCAGCAGATCAAAGGACAATTGTTACCTATGGACACCCCAAGAAACCAGCTACTCCTCCACATGTCTATCCTCCAAAGAAGATGAAGTCAGAATATGGCATCAAAGATTTGGACATCTGCACTTAAGAGGCATGAAGAAAATCATTGACAAAGGTGCTGTTAGAGGCATCCCCAATCTGAAAATAGAAGAAGGCAGAATCTGTGGTGAATGTCAGATTGGAAAGCAAGTCAAGATGTCCCACCAGAAGCTTCGACATCAGACCACTTCCAGGGTGCTGGAACTACTTCACATGGATTTGATGGGGCCTATGCAGGTTGAAAGTCTTGGAGGAAAGAGGTATGCCTATGTTGTTGTGGATGATTTCTCCAGATTTACCTGGGTAAATTTTATCAGAGAGAAATCAGAAACCTTTGAAGTATTCAAAGAGTTGAGTCTAAGACTTCAAAGAGAGAAAGACTGTGTCATCAAGAGAATCAGGAGTGACCATGGCAGAGAATTTGAAAACAGCAGGTTCACTGAATTCTGCACATCTGAAGGCATCACTCATGAGTTCTCTGCAGCCATTACACCACAACAGAATGGGATAGTTGAGAGGAAAAACAGGACTTTGCAAGAGGCTGCTCGGGTCATGCTTCATGCCAAAGAACTTCCCTATAATCTCTGGGCTGAAGCCATGAACACAGCATGCTACATCCACAACAGAGTCACACTGAGAAGAGGGACTCCAACCACCCTGTATGAAATCTGGAAAGGGAGGAAGCCATCTGTCAAGCACTTCCACATCTTTGGAAGTCCATGTTACATCTTGGCAGATAGAGAGCAAAGAAGAAAGATGGATCCCAAGAGTGATGCAGGAATATTCCTGGGATACTCTACAAACAGCAGAGCATATAGAGTATTCAATTCCAGAACCAGAACAGTGATGGAATCCATCAATGTGGTTGTTGATGATCTGTCTCCAGCAAGAAAGAAGGATGTCGAAGAAGATGTCAGAACATCGGGAGACAATGTAGCAGATGCAGCTAAAAGTGGAGAAAATGCAGAAAACTCTGATTCTGCTACAGATGAATCAAACATCAACCAACCCGACAAGAGATCCTCCACTAGAATCCAGAAGATGCACCCCAAGGAGCTGATTATAGGAGATCCAAACAGAGGGGTCACTACAAGATCAAGGGAGGTTGAGATCGTCTCAAACTCATGTTTTGTCTCCAAAATTGAGCCCAAGAATGTGAAAGAGGCACTGACAGATGAGTTCTGGATCAATGCTATGCAAGAAGAATTGGAGCAATTCAAAAGGAATGAAGTCTGGGAGCTAGTTCCTAGGCCTGAGGGAACTAATGTGATTGGCACCAAGTGGATCTTCAAGAACAAAACCAATGAAGAAGGTGTCATAACCAGAAACAAGGCCAGACTGGTTGCTCAAGGCTACACTCAGATTGAAGGTGTAGACTTTGATGAGACTTTTGCCCCAGTTGCTAGACTTGAGTCCATCAGATTATTACTTGGTGTAGCTTGTATCCTCAAATTCAAGCTGTACCAGATGGATGTGAAGAGCGCATTTCTGAATGGATACCTGAATGAAGAAGTCTATGTGGAGCAGCCAAAGGGATTTGCAGACCCGACTCATCCAGATCATGTATACAGGCTCAAGAAGGCTCTCTATGGATTGAAGCAAGCTCCAAGAGCTTGGTATGAAAGGCTAACAGAGTTCCTTACTCAGCAAGGGTATAGGAAGGGAGGAATTGACAAGACCCTCTTTGTCAAACAAGATGCTGAAAACTTGATGATTGCACAGATATATGTTGATGACATTGTGTTTGGAGGGATGTCGAATGAGATGCTTCGACATTTTGTTCAACAGATGCAATCTGAATTTGAGATGAGTCTTGTTGGAGAGCTGACTTATTTTCTGGGACTTCAAGTGAAGCAGATGGAGGACTCCATATTCCTCTCACAAAGCAGGTATGCAAAGAACATTGTCAAGAAGTTTGGGATGGAGAATGCCAGTCATAAAAGGACACCTGCACCTACTCACTTGAAGCTGTCAAAGGATGAAGCAGGCACCAGTGTTGATCAAAGTCTGTACAGAAGCATGATAGGGAGCTTACTATATTTAACAGCTAGCAGACCCGACATCACCTATGCAGTAGGTGTTTGTGCAAGATATCAAGCCAATCCTAAGATAAGTCACTGGACTCAAGTAAAGAGAATTCTGAAATATGTAAATGGCACTAGTGACTATGGGATTATGTACTGTCATTGTTCAAACCCAATGCTGGTTGGGTATTGTGATGCTGATTGGGCTGGAAGTGCAGATGACAGAAAAAGCACTTCTGGTGGATGCTTCTATTTGGGAAACAACCTTATTTCATGGTTCAGCAAGAAGCAGAACTGTGTGTCCCTATCTACAGCAGAAGCCGAGTATATTGCAGCAGGAAGCAGCTGTTCACAGCTAGTTTGGATGAAGCAGATGCTGAAGGAGTACAATGTCGAACAAGATGTCATGACATTGTACTGTGACAACATGAGTGCTATTAATATTTCTAAAAATCCTGTTCAACACAGCAGAACCAAGCACATTGACATTAGACATCACTATATCAGAGATCTTGTTGATGATAAAGTGATCACACTGAAGCATGTTGACACTGAGGAACAAATAGCAGATATTTTCACAAAGGCTTTGGATGCAAATCAGTTTAAAAAACTGAGGGGCAAGCTGGGCATTTGTGTGCTAGAGGAATTATAGCAACTACAGCAATCTGAACGTGCCCAAACGAATCACTTAACATTAATAGCACGTTCACTACTGAACCAAGGAAAATTCGACCGTTGCTTCACACGACCCTCTACATTCCTCATTCAAATTTATATCTGCTTGGCATTCGTGTTTTTACCAGCATTTCCCAATAGCCTTCTGAAATTTACGAAATCATTCCAAACGCTCTGCTTTTCCATGGCTACCTCACCAAAAGAAACTTCCGCTTCTGGTTCACCCGCTGTACCATCATCTCCGCACCAGGAACAACCAGAATTCAACATCCAACCCATACAAGTAATTCCTGGTCAAGCTTCTGTCCCTGAGAAACTGGTTCCCAGAAGACAACAGGGAGTGAAGATTGCTGAAAACCCTAGCCTTGCAACAAGTCCTAGGGAAGTAGACACGGAGATGGACAAGAAAATCCGCAGTATGGTGAGTAGCATTTTGAAAGAAGCCTCTGTGCCTGAAGCTGATGAAGATGTTCCAACATCTTCCATCCCGAATGTTTCTATGCCTGATGTTGAGAAAGATGTTCCAACATCTTCCGGCCCAAATGATGAAGTACTCTCTTCCCCCAGCAAAGAGAGATCAACAGAGGAAGATGATCAAGCCGCAGAGGAGACCCCTGCACCAAGGGCACCAGAACCTGCTCCAGGTGACCTCATTGACTTAGAAGAAGTCGAATCTGATGAAGAACCCATTGCCAACAGGTTGGCACCTGGCATTGCAGAAAGGTTACAAAGCCGAAAGGGAAAAACTCCCATCAAGAGGTCTGGACGAATCAAGACTATGGCCCAGAAGAAGAGCACTCCAGTCACTCCTGCCACATCCAGAAGAAGCAAGGTTGCTATCCCCTCCAAGAAAAGGAAAGAAATTTCCTCATCCGAGTCTGATGATGATGTCGAACTAGATGTCTCGACATCTAAGAGGGCCAAGAAATCTGGAAGAAAGGTGCCTGGAAATGTTCCTGATGCACCATTGGACAACATCTCTTTCCACTCCATTGGCAATGTTGAAAAGTGGAAATATGTATATCAACGTAGACTTGCCTTGGAAAGAGAACTGGGAAGAGCTGCCATGGATTGCAAGGAGATCGTGGATCTCATCAAGGCTGCTGGACTGCTGAAGACTGTCAGCAAGTTGGGAGAGTGCTATGAAGGCTTAGTCAGGGAATTCATTGTCAACATTCCCTCTGACATATCAAACAGAAAAAGTGATGATTATCAAAGAGTGTTTGTCAGAGGAAAGTGTATTAGATTCTCCCCTGCTGTGATCAACAAATATCTGGGCAGACCCACTGATGGAGTAATAGATATTGATGTTTCTGAGCATCAAATTGCCAAGGAAATCACTGCAAAACGAGTCCAGCACTGGCCGAAGAAAGGGAAGCTTTCAGCAGGGAAGCTAAGTGTGAAGTATGCAATTCTACACAGGATTGGTGCTGCAAACTGGGTACCCACCAATCATACTTCCACTGTTGCCACAGGTTTGGGTAAATTTCTGTATGCTGTTGGAACCAAATCCAAATTTAATTTTGGAAACTATATCTTTGATCAAACTGTTAAGCATTCAGAATCTTTTGCTATCAAATTACCCATTGCCTTCCCTACTGTATTGTGTGGCATTATGTTGAGTCAGCATCCCAATATGTTAAACTACACTGACTCTGTGATGAAAAGAGAATCTCCTCTATCCCTGCACTATAAACTGTTTGAGGGGACACATGTCCCAGACATTGTCTCGACATCAGGGAAAGCTGCTGCTTCAGGTGCTGTGTCCAAGGATGCCTTGATTGCAGAACTCAAGGACACATGCAAGGTGCTGGAAGCAACCATCAAAGCCAACACAGAGAAGAAGATGGAGCTGGAACGACTGATCAAAAGGCTCTCAGAAAGTGGCATTGATGGTGAAGCAGCTGAGGAAGATGGTGAAGCAGCTGAAGTAGAAGAAGAAGCTGCTGAAGAAGAGGAAGAAGCAGCCGAGGAAGAAGAAGAAGCTGCTGAGGAAGAGGAAGATGCAGCAGAAGAGACAGAATCAGATGATGATTCTGAAGCCACCCCATGATCATCAGACCCTTATGTTTGCTTTTCACTTTTATTAGCTAAAGGGGCATGTCCCTTGAACAATTACTAATTATTGGTCTGTAATATTTGCACCTTAAGTTCATGCATTCTACTTTTGCCAAATTCTGTCTAAAAAGGGGGAGTAATAGTATTATGCTTGCTATTATGCATGATTGATACGATGTATGGCAGTAGGAAACGATGTATGCATGATTCATGATTTTGAGGGGGAGTTGTATGAATATGATCTTGAGGGGGAGACTGCTGTTGCTGAGGATGACTGATGTAAGCTACTAGAAGATGCTGCAGTAGGAGCATGAAGACAGGGGGAGCAGATAGCGGATGTCACATGAGATGTCTCGACATCCTGGAAAAGACTAGTAGCTGATAGAAGATGAA
The DNA here is from genome assembly GCF_004193775.1 of Glycine soja. Taxonomy (NCBI): domain Eukaryota; kingdom Viridiplantae; phylum Streptophyta; class Magnoliopsida; order Fabales; family Fabaceae; genus Glycine; species Glycine soja. Next base: position 32,898,196 of record NC_041010.1, read on the forward strand.
GCAGTAAGCATGGAGACAGGGGGAGCAGAAGCAGAAAGCTGATGTCACGCGAGATGTCTTGACATCCTGGAGAAGACTTGTAGATTAGCAACTTGAAGAATTTCCGCTGTGCTTGATTACTCTGAAAATGGAAGTTGCTGATCCCACATGCATAACTGCTCGTACCTGCTCAGGAAGTGTCTAAGTATGTTTTAGACAAAATTTGCCAAAGGGGGAGATTGTTAGTGCTTAGCACTACTGAGTTTAAAAAGGTTGGCTAAGATTTTGTTAAAACATAAGCACTTAGACAATGAAGGAAAGCTGGAGTTGCTGCACATGATGTCCAACGTTATGTCAAGGAATAAGATCGGGCTGCATAATGCACAAGGCAAGATAAAGTGTCAAGTGATGAATTGAAGTTGAAGGATCCACGATGTCGGATACAATGTCCTGACATCCTGCTCGAGAATACTGGAAGTGCTGTACAATGCAAGATAAAAGTCAAGTGAAGCATTGAAGCTGCAGGATCCAAGATGTCGGATACGATGTCCTGACATCTGGCCCGATAATACTGGACATATAAATCTGTTATATCTTTAACAGATTATTGTGCAGTTAGCAAGAGATTAGAAGATCTATCTTTAGGAACGAATTAAAAGATCATTAAAGTTCGAATTTCAAAGTAGAAGAGTTCGTTCAGGGATTAAAGATTAAAGATTAAAGATTCAAACTAAAAGATCAAAAGTTATCTTTTAGTTCTTTAACTGCAGATTTTTCAGAAGAAGATAGATCTCCTCCAGCATCAAGAACTTGCAGCCCAGAATCGTACACGGCTATATAATCATGGAGGCTGCACGAGTTCTGTACCAAGTCCGGGATTGAAGAGTTATTTTGTGAGTTTTTGGGACTTGAGTCTTTTGTGAGCCACCTTGATGGTACCCTAACATCAAGTGTTGGACCTATGTGTGTAGAGTTGATCTCTTGTGTCTAGAGTTGATCTCTAGTGTGTAGAGTTGATCTCTTTTGTACAGAGTTGATCTCTGATGTGTCTTTGAATTAATTGTAAACACGAGAGTGTGAGTGAGAGGGAGTGAGCAGAGGTTCTCATATCTAAGATTGGGTCTTAGGTAGAGATCGCACGGGTAGTGGTTAGGTGAGAAGGTTGTAAACAGGGGCTGTTAGACCTTGAACTAACACTATTGAGAGTGGATTTCCTCCCTGGCTTGGTAGCCCCCAGATGTAGGTGAGGTAGCACCGAACTGGGTAAACAATTCTCTTGTGTTATTTACTTGTTTAATCTGTTCATACGGACACATATAATCTGCATGTTCTGAAGCGTGATGTCGTGACATCCTGTACGACATCTGTCCTCTGGTATCAGAATTTCATACAAGAACATAAAGGAAAAAGGAAACCGATGAAAAGGAAAACACAACTTTTGCACAAAAGATTAATAGGCCTAACTCTCTAAAAACAGTCCCCAGTGGAGTAGCCTGTGGTGTCTTCCAAGGTTATTTTGATGATGCCAATGATGCCAAAGAATCAAGAGTCAAGCAAATTAAAAAGATTCAAGAGTGAAGTTTTCAAGAATCAAGTTTCAAGAATCAAGATTCAAGAATAATCAAGATCAAGATTCAAGACTCAAGATTCAAGAATCAATCAAGATAAGTATTAAAAAAGTTTTTCAAAACATTGAGTAGCACAAGAAATTTTCACAAAATCATTACCAAAGAGTTTTACTCTCTGGTAATTGATTACCATAATGCAGTAATCGATTACTAGTGTTTTTAAAACGTTAAGATTTTCAAAATTCAAAATGAAGATTCACATATGTTGATGTGTAATCGATTACACCTTAATGGTAATCGATTACCAGTGACTGTTTTCGAAAAATTCATTTCCAAAAGTCACAATTCTTCAAGTGACTTGTTTCTAAAGATTCTTTCAAAAGTCATAACTTTTTAAGTAATTAGTTTTAAAGGAATTGCCAAGAGTTACAAGTTTTGACTTGAGTCATCAAGAAATTATAAATATGTGACCTTGGCATGAAACATTAATTAATTGATCCATCATCTCTTTCAATCATTCTATCTTTCAACATCTTCTTTCATTTCTTTCTACAAAATTTTTCTGATTCTTTTTCTCTTCATCTTTCTAAAATTTTTTGTTCAAAACTTTCTCTTCCATGAAAAGTTCTTTGTTCAAAAACTTGTGCTATTCATCTTTTTCATTCCCTTCTCCCTTTGCCAAAAAGAATTCGCCAAGGACTAACCGCCTGAATTCTTTTTGTGTCGCTCTTCTCCCTTTTCCAAAAGAACGAAGGACTAACCGTCTGAATTCTTTTGTGTCTCCCTTCTCCCTTGTCAAAGAATTCAAAACAACACAGTCTAAGAATTCTTTTGATTCTTCCCTTTCCCATAAACAAAAGATTTCAAAGGACTAACCACCTGAGAATTCTTTTATTTCCCCCTTCACAAAGTTTCGAAGGACTAACCGCCTGAGAACTTTGTCTTAACACATTGAAGGGTACATCCTTTGTGGTACAAGTAGAGGGTACATCTACTTGGGTTGTTGTGACTGAGAACAAGAGAGGGTACATCTCTTGTGGTTGAGTTCTTGTGGAGGGTACATCCACTAGGTTGTTCAAAGAGAACAAGGGAGGGTACATCCCTTGTGGATCTTTGCTTGTAAAGGATTTTACAAGGTTGAAAAGAAATATCAAGGACCGCAGGTCGCTTGGGGATTGGATGTAGGCACGAGTTGTTGCCGAACCAGTATAAAACTCTTGTCTTTGTCTTCTTCTTCCCTACACTCTTTAATTTCTGCTGTGCATTTTAATTATCGCTTTTACTTTTGGTTAAAGTTTCAATTGTTGTTCTTTACTTTCTTAACATTATAGTAAAAGCCTAATTGAATCTAGTAACATTAAGAAGGATACATTTTAAATTAGTAAAGGTTCATTAATAATTAAGTCAACCCCCCCCCCCCATTCTTAATTATTCCGAGGCCACTTGATCCAATAAGTGGTATCGGAGCAGGTATCTTGTAGAAAGTTTAACAACTTCAAGATTCATGGCCTCTTTAAATTCTTTGTTTTTCAAAAGTATTTTCAGGAATAGGTTATTTCAAGATCATGATAAAGACCAAGTCAACTTGTGTCTCATGACAAAATTTCATGACAACAACAAAGAAGAATCTGTAAGGAAGAAATGGTACATCGATAGTGGATGTTCCAAGCATATGACGGGAGATGTATCCAAATTCACAACCATTTCCACCAAGAAAAGTGGACACGAAACATACGGTGACAACAATATCTGTAAAATCTCAAAAGCGGTAACATCTAAGCCATCTCTATGAACTAATGTATGATTAGTATTTTCAGTTAAGTTATTTTTGTGGCTAATAGAAAATAATTGTTGAAAATTGTTTGATTGTGTTTACAATGTTTAATCATACTAATGTATGATCAGTATTTTCAGTTAAGTTGTTTTGATCTTTTTTCGCAAGATCGATTTTAACCGCACAAAAGTCGTTTAAGGCATTGGACCATTAAACGATCTTTGATTCTTTTGAAAGGAGAGAAACGTTAAGGCGTTGGACCATTAACGATCTCTTGTTTTTGAAAGGAGAGAAATGTTAAGGCGTTGAACCATTAACGATCTCTTGGGGTGGTCGACAAAAGCGGGGCTTTTGCTCCTACATATCCTCAATTGCGATGAGGAAATCAGACCTACGTAGTTCTTGCAAAAGCAGTAAAGTTACATATTGATTTTATGCTTTTGAACGGTCCATGTTAATCGATAAAAGCAAAGAGGACCGTTTAAGGCGTTGGACCTTAAAACGGTTTTTAGTGATTTTTGCGGACAAAGCTTGATTTGTGAGTTGATTTTAGCCTTAGTTTCACTTTGGTTATTAGTCAATTCATTCAATGAAACTTCCAAAGAAAAACGTCCGATTGATTTTTTTGATTATTTTTTTTCTAGATATTTTGATTATTTTATTATTATTTTACTTTTTTTTGTTTAATCGAGGTTACAGCGTGAACGATCGGTTAGATTTTGTTTTAACAGTGATTAAACGAGATTACAACACAAATGATCGGTTGAAATTCATTTTATCATTTATTATGTGAGAAAATGGCTTAAATAAACGGTTAAAAGCTCGTTGAAGCGAAAGAAAAGAAAACTGAAAGTAAGCGAAATGAAAGTGAAAGTACACAAAACAAGAAATGAATTCAAAGTGTCGGATTCGAACACTTTCTAGATTTGAATTTCTATTTACACCCCTATCTTGATAAGTTCACCCCCCCATTTTTGTGTTTTTGGCTGTTTTCTTTCCAAAATCTCATGAAACTTTACAGATTCCACCGCGATGAGTGTTTAGCCTTCCGAAGCAATCAACAATGGTCCTCGAATGAAATTAGAGTGTAACAGTTTATTTACACACACCCCACTTTGCTAAATACACTCTCGTTTTCGTGTTTTTGACCGATTTCTTCCAGAAACATCTCGAAACTTTACGGATTCCACAACGATGGGTGTTAAACATTTTGAGGTGTTCAAACGAAGGTCGCATGCTGACAAACAATGGTCCCTGGACGAAATTAGGGTATGACAGTGTCAATTCCATATCCATGAGTTTCTTTTTTCTTCATCAATTGATTCTTGTTTTGTGTCCAATTGGGAATTCTAATTAGTACATTTGCCTTTAAGTATTCATCTTTGTTCTTGAGAAATTAACAAAATCCTTTTGTTTGATTCACAAAAATATTGTTTGGAGTGAGTTGGGGTGTTTGTGCAAATGCTGAAAGCTTGAGTACTTATTCACAATTAGAAGGGAAAGTAAAAAAAAAACAAAAAGAAATATATTGGAGCAAAAGTAAAAAAAAAAAAATCTAAAAAAATTGTCTATAAAAGGTCTTTCTACTCTAGTACTAAATTCTTTGTTTTTTTCACACACCTGCACTTATTTTGTCTCTCTTGAATATACTAGTCTCACAGTGAAATCTTGGAATTCTTATTTTGTGTTGCTCTTATTCTTGAGCCTCCTAGTTTGTATTTCCTTGGCATTCTATTTTGAGTTGTCCCTTTTATTTCTTTTAGCTTTTATTGCTTGTCTTTTAAATTTCTTTGGTTTTGTCTTAGAATATTTCTCTTTCTTTGGACTCTTGAGTTGAGCTTAAAATTTGTTACATTTTTTTCACATCAAATACTTTTTTATTTGAATTTTGAATGTTCCACTTAAGAAATTTTAGAGGAACATAGAATGAAAAAAAAGGCAAGTGTGCATATTATAGAAAATACCTTAAAAGAAAGAAACACGAGTGGACTTTGAGTTAAACACTAAGTTGGCTGGTAAGGTCCATATTTCTATTATTTGTGTTAACCATTTGGTGCAGGAATGTGTTATTCATCTTATCATAGAAGTGATAGAGGTTGTGGGAAAGATGAAGGAGAAAGAAGGCTTAAGAGACTTGGGACAACAATCTATGAAGGAAGAGATAAAGAGGAAAAAAAATAATAGAGAGGATAATATGGAAGGGGAAAATCTTAAAATTCTTAATTTTCAAATGAAGTGTGACTCGAAGGCATATATTGAGTGGGAGATGAAAGTTAAGCAAATCTTTGCATGTCATGAGTATAGTGAAGAGAAGAAGATTATGTTGGCTACCATGGGCTTCGATGACAAAGCACTCACATGGTCGAAGCTTGAAGAGAATGCAAGAGAGAGGATAAGGAAACCTAAGATAGCAACATGGAAAGAAATAAAGGAGTTTATAAGGAAGATATTCTTACCACCTTATTATGAGAAATATGTTTATGATAGGCTACAAAACCTCACAAAAGGTAGCAAAAGTCTTGAAGAATACCATAAAGAGATGATAATGACCATTAGGAAAGCCAATGTACAAGAGCCTAAAACTTCCATAACAAGGTTCCTATGTGGGCTTAATAAAGACATTCGATGCATTGTGAAGTTACAACACTATAAGAGCTTGGAGGATATGGTGCATCAAGCCAAGAAAGTGGAAAGACGACTTGAGAGGAAGCATTCCTACAAGAAGACCTATCACCATGACTCTTCCCGTGGTAAGGACAAGTCTAAGAAATAGGGATCTTCCCCACCTGTAACATCCCATTTTTCATAAATCAATTAAAAAGGCTTTTTAGTTAAAAAAATAGAGTTCTTTTTTATGAAATAAAAAAATAAATAAATAGAGTAAGTAATAGGTTGTGAGTACACTACTATAAATAAAGACATGTTAGGTATGTTTTAAGACTGACGATAGCCTCCTCTTCCTCTCAATTTCGTTTTCTCTTTTCCCCTTCCAAAACCCTATCTTTTTCCTGCGTACATTCAAATCTGTCTTAGTAAAACGACGATCTCGGACTCATTAATCGTTGGATCATCGAGATATTTCAGCACCATCTTCACAACTCATTTCTGAGCTAAGAGAAATATCTTTCGCATAGTAGCTTTTTCTTTTCCCACAGAGACTCAAAACCTGTCCAGTAAAACTATGATCTCAGACTCATTAACCGTTGAATCATCATCAAATTTAGACACCTAGTTTGCAATTCAATTCCCCACACTTTCACCATTGCGATTTGTGAAATAATATTTACGGAGAGAGAAAAAGGAATTGCACAAAGATAATACAAAATGAAGGCTTTAATCTCTTCTCCTTCTCTCTAACGCTTGGAAACCCTATCAGAGCAAATTAGAGGAAAAAGCTTGAGGAATCTCAAGAAATTGCTAAAGATGTCGTTATCGCTGTCAAAATACACACGTGAGCCCACTTAGAGGTAAGGGATGAGTTTATCGCAATTGGGGTTAGAATGAAAATGTATAGGAATCCTTAAGGGATCAAATTGAGATTTATTTTGGGATGTTTATTAAATTATAATTTTTCTTTTATGATTATAAATATGATATTATTGTGTTTGACGCACCAACTGATGTCCTGATGTAAATTGGTTGATAAAATTGAGTGCTCCATTGGAGCTTGTAGGCCTAGGATTTTCTTCATCAATGGATTCCTTTGCTTCTTGGAAGATGAATGGCAGTAGAATGGAGAAAGGAAGAGAGAGAGGAGACACCACTTCAAGGAGAAGATGAGTCTAGAAGAAGCTCACCACCATAGGAGGCAATGGATAAGAGCTTGGAGGAAGAAGGAGATGAATGAAGGGAGAGGAAGAGAAGAGCACGAAATTTTATGCTCTAAATGAGCTTTGAAATCTGAAGTTTAATATTAAAATGATCAAAGTTTAAAAAAAATGCACACACATGATCTCTATTTATAGCCTAAGTGTCACACAAATTTGGAAGGAAATTTGAATTTCAATTCAAATTTCACTTGAATTTGAAATTGAATTTGTGGAGCCAAAATTTCACTAATTATGATTTGTGAATTTTAGTTATGGTTCAGCCCACTAATCCAAGATCAATTCCAAGATTCTCCACTAAGTGTGCTTAAGTGTCATGAGGCATGTAAAGCATGAAGGATAAACACAAAGTGTGACTATATGATGTGCCAATGGGGTGTAGTAAGCAAATGCTCACCTCTCCCTCTAAAATTTAATTGTATTGGGATTCTACCAATTCAATTAAATTTATTTTCAACCACACACATCAAATATTCACTTAGTGCATGTGAAATTACAAAACTACCCCTAATACAAAAACTAGTCTAGGTGCCCTAAAATGCAAGGGCTGAAAAATCCTATATTTCTAGGGTACCCTACCTACATTATGGAGCCCTAAATACAAGACCCAAAATTAATGAAACCTTAATCTAATATGTACAAAGATAAGTGGGCTCATACTTAGCCCATGGGCCCGAAATCTACCCTAAGGCTCATGAGAACCCTAGGGCCTTCTCTTGCATCTTTGGTCCAATCTTCTTGGAGTCTTCTATCCAATGCCCTTGGGGGGTAGGATTGCATCATTCCCTCCCCCTTGAAAATGATTTGACCTCAAATCCAGAGGTTCTTGAAACTCATTAATTCTTTCCTCAACACCTGTAAAAAGAATAAAAACATATGTATTAGTGATGTTGGGTATGTTAGAGTACGGTAAGGACTGAAAACCCCTTTCCCAGCCATCTTCCCATAAGAGAATATAGTTCCTCACCAACTTAATGAGTGGTGCAACAAGTATAGAAAAATATGGGACAAACCTTTTGTAAAAGTTTATTAAGATATTGAAGCCCCAAATTTCCCTTATACTAGGTGGAGTAGGCCACTCAGGAATGACCTTTATTCTCTTAGGGTCCATGGGAAGCCCTTGATCACTATTTAAAAAGTTAAGGAAAGTAATAGAATAAAACATACCTTTTTCTTTATTTTCAAGTTGATTATTCCTACAAAAAATTACGACAAACCTAAGGTGTCCCACATGAGAACCTAGGTTTGCATTAAAACAAAAAATAAGAACAAACCTACCTAATGAGTCCCTATGTACACAAATCATGAAGATGTTGGGTGCATGAGTGATTTTACAAAAGAGTGTTGCACCACTCAACATATTCATCATACCACCTATCATAGGGATTTGGTGCCTAATAATACCTATTTTAGGCACCAACAAAGCACAAGGATTTAAGCTCTTGCGAACCAAACCCTCATCCAATAACTCCTTTACTTGAGGAATAACCTCAAGCTCAAGAGGTATGGCGGTGCTAAGGGATGTTTCCCTTGATAGGAGAAGGTAGCAAGATTGTTTAAAAAGGAGTGCTATTTTAATATCACCTTTTGTTGCAAAATGATTTTCCTTCTTAACAATCTTCTTGGAAGAATCCTTTTCCTCCTTTTCCTTCCCCTTGGCCTTTGATGACAAGGCCTTACTATCCTTCTTTTTCTTTTGTTTTTCTAGTTTTTCTTCCTCATCCCTCTTATCTTTCATAGTTAGTTGATCTTTGGCCACCTGTGAAGGTGTTTGAGGATGCAACACAAATTTAGTGCCAAGATGGGTGAGGGTAATTTCATTAGTTAGGCCATTGTAAATGATCTTCCTATCAAATTGCCATTGCCTTCCTAAAAGAATATGTACTGCCTCCATGGGAACTATATCACAATTAACTTCATCCTTATATGTCCCAATAGAGAAAGGTACCTCCACTTGTTGGTTAATTATCATTTCCCCTTGCTCATTGAGCCATTGAAGTTTATAAGGTTTTGGGTGGGGAATGATAGTGAGGTTCAACTTGGAAACTAATCTTGTGCTACAAAAACTGCAACAAGATCCACTATCCACAATGAGAGAACAAGTTTTATCTAAAATTTTGCATCTTGTATGAAAGATGTTCTCTCTTTGGGATTGAGATAGATCACAAGATTGACCTCCAAGAAGCCTTCTAACCATTAAGAGGTCACCTTCTTCGTGGGGGTAGACTTCCTCACTAGACTCTTCACCCCTTACTTCATCTTCACTTCCACTAGAGGAGGCGCAAGAAGTAGTCTCCTCTTGACTACTATAAATGTCTTGACCCCTCATGGTCATGGTTTTCTTTGTGGGGCATTGAGAGGCAATGTGACCTCTCCCAAGACATTTGAAGCATTTAATGTTGCTAGTCCTTTCTTGGGAACTAGTCTTAGGGGTGTATTTCTCTATGGTCTTACCCTTATCTTCCTTGGGTTTTGAAGGTGCAGCCCCCAAAATTCCATGGGCTTGGTCCTTCCTTGGATAAGAGTGAGAGCCATTATATTTTGAAGAAGGCTTTCTTTTAAGTTGTTGCTCCACTCTTATACAAAGTTGGACTAGCTCATCTAGGTCCCTATATGGAAGGAGTTCAACCGTGTCCCTCACTTCCATATTAAGCCCACTAAGGAACCTAGCTATGCTTGTTCTTTCCTCCTCCCTAGGTCCAGCTCTAACAAGGAGTAGTTCCATTTGTTGTCTATATTCTTCAACACTCATACTCCCTTGTCTAAGCCTTTGGAGCTTGTCCATAAGCTCCCTTTCATAGTAGGAGGGAATGTGCCTCTTCCTAAGGGCACTCTTAAGATCATTCCAATACTCTACTGGAGGATCCCCATGAATCCTTCGCTCCCTAACAAGGGAAGTCCACCAATAGAGGGCATACCCTTGAAAGCTAAGGGTAGCCAATGGAACTTTTCTCTCTTCGCTAATATGATGTCAAGCAAAGAGTTGTTCAACCTTCATTTCCCAATCTAAGTAGGCCTCAACATTATCTTTTCCATGGAAATATGGGAGGCTAATGTTAACCTCTTGAGGCCTTCTATCCTTTTCTTTTCTTTGGGAGTGATGTTTAGTATGTGAACTATTCCGCCCTCTATAATAGTCGCTAAGTTCTTCACTTAAACTCTTGCAAGAGTCATGACTACTATAGGAGGCATGTTTTTCTCTTTTCATTTCTTTCATTATTTTTCTTCTTTCTTCCTCTCTTATTTTCTCTCTTTCATCTTGACTTATTTTTTCCACTCTTTTTTTACCTTTTTCTTTTCTCTCTTGTTTTTCTTTCCACAACTTAAGGGATCTCAACTCATCTAATATCTTATGCAAGGGGTCCTTAGGAGTAGAACCCTCACCATTAACACTAGATGAAGAATGAAGACCCATGTTGGTTCCTAAGTTATGGTTCTTTCTTGTTGGGGGTTTGAAAAAAAGGTAAAAGAAACGATGGTTGAAACTAGCCAAAATAAACACTAAAAGAGGTGTGAAAGATAAGGTAAAAACTAATTGGTAAAAGGCAAGCTATCTAGGCGGTTTGACAATGGAGGGTAAAAGAAATAAGCTACGAAAGTAAGCAAGAAATTAAAGTGCAAGAAATGCAAACTAGGCGGCTCCTAAGAGTGTTTGGATGACCTCATTTAAGGTTCCCAACAAAACACTCACTATCCTAAGGGAAAATTGCCTAAAATTATTACACACAAATGGAAGTAGGGTGACCTAGCGGAGGCTCCTAACTTACTTCCAATGAAAGGCCTTTTTGTTACAAAATTTGAAAGCAAAGCAAATTGCCAATTACAAAATTACAAAGAAAAAAAGTCCTCAATTGTGGTGGCTATTCTCTTTTTAGTGTTTCACTCAATTTGGAGTGCTTCTTATTCCAATAGCTCTTAAGGTGGTTGGCCCCTTGCTTCTTGACTCAAATTCTTCAAGATATGGCACCAATCCTCCTTTCCAATTCCCTATATGGCAACTCACAAGCAAGGAAACAAAGAGACAAGCAATAACCAAAGACCAAAAAAAACTGAAATGAAAGCTAAACCAATATAGTTTTAACAAGACAAATTTCCAAGGATTATTCAACAATTAAAGCAATGAAAAGCACAAAAAAGCAAGCTAGGACTCAAAGAGAAACCTAGAATGGCTCTAGAGTAGAGTAGAAAAACTCAAAAAAAAAAAAACTCCAGAAACCTCTAGTTTTGGCACTTATTTTCACAATAATTTTCAATTGAAATTTCAGAACTAGGATTGGTATAAAATAGGCACCAATTATAGAACAAATTTGAGCCAAAACAACAAGCACACTTTCCTTTCACTTTTTTTTTCCTGGACACTGATTTTTCTGCCAACTTGTGCGATTTTCCTTATTTTTTCCTTTAATCCAAATCGCTTGGTTCTTTTTTTATAATTTTGGTCCATATGTCTATAAAATTCAGTAAAACTTTCAGCTCAAAAAACGTAGTGACCAATTCCCAGTAATTTATACAAGTTCGTATGTTCAAGCTGCTAGCACCAGCGATTTCAACCTAGAAATCAAGAGTAGTGTTTATGTTGCTTAAGGCTTGGATAGTTACAATTTGTGTTTGCTTATGTTCAATTATCTTGAATAACACAATTCAAGAGAGCTTAAGACTTATTTTGATTCACAAATCCAGCCACAACTCAGCACAACAACTCAACCTCATCATAGGCATTATGTAGGAAACTTAGAAAACAAAAAAAATTTCAAGAACAAGACTACTTCTAGGAATTGATTTAGAACACGTTATGAACTAAATAACATGCATGAATTAGACTCAAAATTCAAAATATAGGATAAGAATGACAAGAATACATGAACAAATGTATCTAGAATTCAATCAACAAAATAAAATTCAACACAAACTTAGAACATAATGTGACAATTACTATGACTAAACATGACTCTAAGACAACATGGATTAAGTGATTTACACTTAGATTTTTGTGTTTTTTTTAATCAATATTTTGGAAGAACATTTATATCTAAGGTTCAGCACAAGAATATTATGAATGAAAAATGATAGAACCTAAAATCAACACAATAACAAGATTCAAGAGTAGATCTACAAAATTTGAACCATAGAAATGCAAGAACAAGTGTAGATCTAAGATTTAATCGGTTTATTTTTTTTTAATATACTCTAAACAGAACCAAACCACAAGAAAATGGAGGATATACATGAAGAATAAGAAGAAGAACAAGGAATTAAAGAGAATTCACCGAACAAAAAGATAGAGGAAGCAAAAGAACATCACCTAGATGAAGATGCTCTTGATACCACATGATGTAAGCTCCATTGGAGCTTGTAGGCCTAGGATCTTCTTCATCAATGGATTCCTTTGCTTCTTGGAAGATGAATAGCAGTGCAATGGAGAAAGGAAGAGAAAGAGGAGACGCCACTTCAAGGAGAAGATGAGTCTAGAAGAAGCTCACCACCATAGAAGGCCATGAATAAGAGCTTGGAGGAAGAAGGAGATGAATGAAGGGAGAGGAAGAGAAGAGCACGAAATTTTGTGCTCTAAATGAGCTTTGAAATCTGAATTTTAATATTGAAATGATCAAAGTTTAAAAAAATGCACACACATGACCTCTATTTATAGCCTAAGTGTCACGCAAATTTGGACGAAAATTTGAATTTCAATTCAAATTTCACTTGAATTTGAAATTAAATTTGTGGAGCCAAAATTTCACTAATTATGATTAGTGAATTTTAGTTATGGTTCAGCCCACTAATCCAAGATCAATTCCAAGATTCTCCACTAAGTGTGCTTAGGTGTCATGAGGCATGTAAAGCATGAAGGACATGCACAAAGTGTGACTATATGATGTGGCAATGGGGTGTAGTAAGCAAATGCTCACCTCTCCCTCTAAAATTTAATTGTATTGGGCTTCTACCAATTCAATTAAATTTATTTTCAATCACACACATCAAATATTCACTTAGTGCATGTGAAATTACAAAACTACCCCTAATACAAAAACTAGTCTAGGTGCCCTAAAATGCAAGGGTTGAAAATCCTATATTTCTAGGGTACCCTACCTACATTATGGAGCCCTAAATACAAGACCCAAAATTAATGAAACCTTAATCTAATATGTACAAAGATAAGTGGGCTCATACTTAGCCCATGGGTCCGAAATCTACCCTAAGGCTCATGAGAACCCTAGGGCCTTCTCTTGCATCTTTGGTCCAATCTTCTTGGAGTCTTCTATCCAATGCCCTTGGGGGGTAGGATTGCATCAGGTTGTACTCCCCATGTTGTGAGAAACATTTTTGTATAAAGTGTTGTATTGAGATTATAAAATGGTGATTCAAATTGAGTAAGTGACAAATTGAACGTGTGATGAATGGTGAAATACGTGTGTATTGAGATATTGTGTGTATTGAGTTGTGAGCTATGAACTGTGCAATCACACAATTGTAAGACCCTTTAAGGACGACGAATATTGTGATGGGATCCACTATGGGATCCTGACAAGTTTAATCACAAGCGCGATGAAATAAAATTATTTTGAGAACAATTGAGGAGTCGTGTGTATTGCATAATTCATAGGTAAAGTGTATATGATTTATGAGGTGTGATAATATGTTAAATTGGGATTGTACCAATGTGATTGAGACCGAGTGTATGTGATAAATTGAGTATGTATTGACTTGTAATATATATGTGCATTGAGATGTAGTGTGCATTGAGTTGTGAGTTATGAATTGTACAATCACACGACTATAAGACCCTTTAAAGGCGATGACTTAATACGCGACGAGTATTGTGATGGGAACCACTAAAGAAACCCGACGAGTTTAATCACAAACGCGAGGAGATAAAATTATTTTGAGAACAATTGAGGAGTCGTGTGTTTTGTACAATTCATAGATAGAGTCTGTGTGCTAAATGTTTTCTGGGTTGGACCTGAATCAGGAAGGAAAGGCCCTGATGGACTCTTCAGAGTGTAGGCCTTGGGGGTTTTTCACTGACATGGTACCACATTGTATATAGGATTGAGTCTTAGTGTATCTATTGCATAACGCTTGTGTATTGATCAATATTGATTGATTTAGTGATATTGTGTTTTGATCCTTGAGTACATGAGTGATGTGAAAATGAATGAGATGTGTTGTGTTGTAATGTGATGTTACACGATAAAGTGATGGAATGACATGAGCTATGTTTAAGTAAGTTATATTTCTTTTATATGATATGTATATCCACATGTTGTCTTGTTTCTCTCTATTAGCTAGGAATGTGATAACTCACTCCCCGTGTGCTATTTGTGTTTGGATCCTGTGATGATCTCGAACCTTGTGTTCATGGGAGCAGATGATTAAGTGGATGACTATGAAAAACCTCAGGCTACAGGACATGGGAACACAATACTCTGATAGGATGTGACATTAGGGTATAGGTTTCTATATTAATTGTATGAAGTTTTGGACGACCTTGTTTTGAGCCAAGATGATTTATTATTTATTTGGACAAGTTTTATTGAGATGTTAGTAAAGTGAATGTGAGACTTTTACCCTTGTGAAAGGCTTGTATTTAAATGTTTTTTAAAAACTTTTAATTAATTCTGATTTCTTATTTCTTTTATTATTAGTACATATATGTTAGGGGTAGAGGGCGTCACACCACCTAAGCAACAAGGTTCAAAGTCTCCCAGTGGCAAACATGTTCCTAGCCCTAGCACTTCTTCTACTTCTAGAAGTAGTTCAATTAAATGCTTAGATAAAGGTCATATTGCATTACACTGCCCAAACAAGAAAACTAAATTTTTTAGGACAATGAGATTGTCAATAATGAGTTTTCTTGTATTAGTTCATCTAATACCTCTGGTGATAATGATAGTGGATGTGGTACCAAATGTTTAGTTGATGGATTGATGATTGTAGGAGGTTGTTGGGTATCCAATGTAAGAATAAGGATGAGATTCAAAAGAAGAACATATTTCAAACTAGATGTTTAGTTCTAGGGAATGTATGTACTTTGATTATTGATGGGAGTAGTTGCATTAATGTGCCCAACACAAGGTTGGTTAGCAAACTTAACCTTAAAACCACCCCACACCCTAATCCTTATTGCTTGAAATTTCCATGTGGAGAAGGTGAGTTGGTTGTAGACCAGCAAGTGTTGATGAGTTTTACCATTGGAAATTATAAAGATGTTGTGTTGTGTGATGTAGCTCCCATACTAGCATGTCACATCTTGTTAGGTGAAGCATGACAAATTGAAAGAAATGTGAAACACCATGGGAAGGCCAATAAGATTTCTTTTGTACACGAAGGACACAAGATCAAACTTGCACCACTTTCACCTATGGAAACAAGCGAGAATCAAGTTAAATTGAGAAAGAAAATAGAAGATGAGAGAAAAGAGGCAAAAGAAAAAGAAACAAAAGACAGAGAAATGAAAGAAAAAGAGAGTGAAAAAGCAGAGAGCAAAAGATAAGATGAAATATGAATATTCTTTATTTTATTATGACCCTTTGTTTGTGAAGATTCTTTGTTCAAGGGGTTTCAAGAAGAGCTTCCATGTGCAGAATTTAAAATTTCATGTTCTACTTTGTTGTTTGATGATAAAGTCTCTCATGTGTGTCACAATGTGGGCCATGACGGGAGTCGCCACCAATTTTTATTTAAGGAAAACATTGGGACAACTAAAAATATAAGATATGGTCTACGATTTGATAAAAAGGATTCTGGAGTTGTTTACGCACTGAGAAAATGTTAGCACCCCTGTTAACTCGTTGGCAAGTGTACCAAATTTGTCACAAGTAGTAAAGTACTCGGAAGTCCGAGTGTCGAATCCATAGGGACTTTGTTTGTACTTAGATTAATGCAAACCCAATCTAAAAGCAGTAGATAAAGAATTTAAAATAAAGATAAGAAAATATAGTAGATAAGATAAAGATTTAAAAGAAAGGATAAAATATTTAAAGATAAATATAGAAGATAAAATATTTAAATTAAGATATGATAAAGATAAGATAAAATAGAAGATAAAAAAAATAAGATAAGAAAAGTAAAAGATAAAAATAGAAGATAAAATCAGAATATGATAAGGTTGGGACCTGGCCTGCCTTGTTTGCCTAGGATGTATGAGTTTATGATTTTTCTTTATCAATTTAGGTGACTTTGTTCTACCCACATCTGCTCAATTACTTGCCCCTGATTCCTCATGATGACAAGCCTATTTTATTTATCTATCTTCCAAATTCCTTTGCAAAGACTCAACAAATAAAATGCATGAAGTATGAATTCTAGATGTTTGCAAGAATGCATGGGCATAAAATAATCATTCTATTCCTAGCAATGACTTTCTTATGAAATCCTTTCTTTTTGTTCTATTAGAAGTTACCCTCTTCCGAGTGTCTGACCCCTAAAACCAATGCATGCATACCTTCTTTAAATCTTATTTAGAAGTTACCCTCTCCCGAGCGTCTGACCTCTAATAGAATATAAAGATGAATAATGCAAGATAAAAGCAGAAAAGATAATAGAATAGAAAACACCTTTGCATTGATAAATAGTGAGTACATCATACATCGCTTGGCTTTTAGGCCTGCCAGACCCTAGCTGGCATAGCCACTCATGGCCATTGAGGGCTTTACAATGAGAAAGGAGGTGAAAGAAAGAGAGGGAGTAAATGAAACCCCTAGGAGAGGGGGTTGTTGTGCATTTCTCTTCTGCTTGGCTTGACTCCTTTTTATAGTTGTTGTAGTGGATTTGGGCCTAATGCTAAAAATATTCCTTTTTGATATTTTTGATATCTTTTGGATTTGTTTTGCTTGTAATCATATCTTCTTGATATTTTGGATATTTTTTCGATTTTTTCTCTTTTAATCTCTCCTTTTTATATTTGCAAGCCATAAATAAGAAAAATATCAAATCTTAATATTTAAGCCAAAGATAAATGCTAAATAAATATTTTTAAAGATATTTTCAATATATTTTTACTATCAAAATAACTCATATTTAGTAGTTATCAACCCCACGCATTCGTCATGAAGACAACAAGCTTTAATCGAGTATGCTAAAAATAAAGTAGCTTTTAATTATTTATCTTTCCTTAAGAACATGAATTATATTTGTTATATTTTTTTAAGAAAAAGGAAGCAAATTTTTAGTTTTAGAAACAAAAATGGATTTTATTATTTTTTAGTTTTTTTAGGTCGACAAGCGGGTTTACCCTCGCTCCTATGTATCCCCAAGTGCAATGAGGAAATCAGACTCACGTGGTTCTTTGGGTAAAAAACATCTTGTGTGTTGGGTTGATTTTATTTCTTCAAAATATTTGTTTTTATTGCGTGAAAAATGAGTCATTAAGGTGTTGGACCTTGAACTACATTGGATTTTAAGAAAAAAAATGGAGAAAATCGGTTAAGGCATTGGACATTGAAGTGATCTCGAGTAATGTCTAATTTTTGTGAAGACTAAAGGAGAATTGAGTGATCATTTGTTTAAGTATTTTTACATTTTTAGAAAAGATTTTAGTTTTGTGGTAAACTTTGTGAAGTCAAGCAAGTCGGTGACCTAGCATGACATTCACAAAATTTTACTCACACGTTATTGAAACACCACCAAGCAAGTCAGAGACCCAACATGGAGTGCAAGAAATGTTAAAAGGATTTCAGGTTTGTGGTAAACTTTGTAAAGTCAAGCAAGTCGGAGACCCAACATGCAATTCACAAAAATTATTCACACGTTATTAAAACAACACCATGCAAGTTGGAGACCCAACATGGAATGCACAAAACGTAAACGTGTACTAAAAAAAATACTAATGCAAAATTGCAAGGTTAGACAATTAATTAAATGGACAAGATCGAATGGGATGAAATAGAAGCGGGGAATACACTTAGAAATTAAGAATGCAAGGTTAAAAGGTGGAGGAAAATAAAATGAATAAGTAGCAAAATATTTACAACAAATTACTAATTAAACTAACTAATGAGGCAATAAGAAGACAATTGAATTGAAGAATAAGATAAACAATAGTGACCAACAAAAAAATAAAATAAAGAATTTTCTACTAACTTACCTATTTATTATTATTATTATTATTATTATTATTTATTTACTCAATTTTTTGGGTCAAAGTCAATGGGTTGATTTGGACTTAGTCAATACTGACAGAGTGTTGACATGGCGGGCTGATCATCAGCCTAGGTGGCAGGGGTGCATACATGGAAAGGTGGTGTTGCTAGTAATATTTATTCTATTTAAAATTTCTTGAAAATGAGCTAGGCCCAAAATAAAAAGAAGGTGTATGTGTAAAAACATTAGTATAAATAGCAGATTTTGTTTTGTGTCAGGCTTAACAAACCAGTTTTAACTCTCTCCTTTTTGTTGTTTTTTTATCATTTAAATGATGTGCAACAAGCATCAGCGACAAAATTCTAAGGGTCTTGCCGGCAGCCAAAGGGCTAGCCAGCAAGATGTAATGAATCAAACAATAGACCAAAAGAAAGAACGAAAAAAAAGGAAAGAGGAAAAGAAAGGGAAGGAAGAGTGAAGGAGAGAAGAAGGGAGAAATGAAGAGATGAGAGGGAAGGAATGAGGGGATACCTGGAGACCCCATTGTTGGCTACTTGCTCCTCTTCGGGATTCATGTCTCTTCTTATTTTCCTGTGTGTTCTCACTATGTTTTTTTGTATTTTTTGGGTGTTTTTTGTGTATTTTCTGGTGCTTAGACCTTCTCCTTTTATATTGTTCCTTTTGCTTTTGTTCTCTTTATTTTTTTCCCTTTTTATATTATTTTTTCCATTTTATTTTTGTTCTTCCTTTCCTTTTTTTCTTTTTTTCATTTTCTTTTTTCTATTTTCTTTTTTGTTCTTCCTTTCTTTTTTCTCTTTTTTAGTTTTCTTTTTTGTTCTTCCTTTCCTTTTTTCTCTTTTGTTTTTACTATTCTTCCTTTCTTTTTTTAGTTTTTATTTTTATTTATTTCATATTTTTTAATTTTTTATAAAAACTTGTTCAGAAAAAAGTAAGGTCTGACAATGTGAAGAAGAAGGATGAAGATGAGATTTCAATGGAGGAATGCAAGACTCTAATTCTTTCTTCTAATTTGAATGATGGGATTAATTCTTATTGTAATTTTGTTTGAGCATCTAACCATGCAAAGTCTTTTGTTTTGACGCCTAAGAAAGAATTAAACATCAGGATCAATGGGCAAAACAATTTGTTGAAGAGGTGGATGCACATGAGGATCAAGGCAACCATTGGGAGAAGAAGATTTTGAATCATCTCATCTCTAGGCCTAATGTTATGATTGAAATACAACTTGTGTTAATTCTTGATTTGCATGATACTTGTGATGTGCATAATGCATATGATTTGCATGATATTGTTTTAGGTGATGGTGTCAAGTCCTTGAGTTTTGAGATTAATGCACATTATTTGGAATTCTATAATCATGAAGAGTCTTCCTCTATGTGGTTTGTTGTTTATGAAAAAATTGAAAATTATGAGTTCTTTAAGCATGATCAGGGTATGTTGAAAGATGTTACATTTTGTGTGCCTAAATCTTCATTGCCTAATTCTTTGATTAGAGAAGCTCATGATGAAAGTGTAATGCTGCATGGATTTTCCTTTGGAATTTACATGGAATATGAAACACTCAAGTGTTTTGTTAGATGTATTATGCATAAAAGGGATAAATTTAAAGATGTTGTTCATGGTATGAAGATGTCCTTGCTTGTTCATAATTTTCATTGGGTTCGATTGGCTATGAAATTTGTTCTAAAGTGCCCAAGATCCAAGAGAGGAAAGCATTTTCATTTAATATTGTATGGTTGTTTCCTTGTCCTTGTATTTGATACAGGAGGATGGATAGGTAAACACATAAATAATAAGAGATTTACCCTTTTTAAGGAATTCAAGTCTCCTTAGAAGTAGGATTTTGTTTTCTTTTGATGTAGGTAAAGAGGATTTCAATTCGAGGATGAATTCTCTCAAAGAAGGAGGGGATGATGACCACCAACTTAGGAGCATGGACCTTGAAGCAAAGTATGGATTTGATGGACCAATCACAAGAGTACTTGCTAAGCAAATGGTGAATGAAGCCCAATCTAAAATGGAAAACGTGAAGCACAAACCCAAATTGGTCAACTGCTTGAGGAATAAGGAAAATGAGCTAACTTGAAGAAAAGACCCAAGAATAAATCTGATTTGTCATTTGAGTCTAATATTTTCGTTTGGATTTTTTATTAGAATAATGGGCTGAAATTTATTTTCTTTATTTTTAATTTTATTATAATTTTTAGTTAGAAATAATATTAGTGGTTGTTGGCTTACTTACATATATTTAATAGCCACTAACTTGGAATAATTTTTGCCATTAAGAGTTCCATTATTAGTAGGAACTCTTGGAATGCCTTAGGACAACTATACGTACCTCACAATTTTATCAATGAAGAACACTTAGATTTGGATGAAATTAGAATTTAGCTTTGTGCTAAGTGTGAGAGGTATTTTCCCTTTTAGTTCTTGTGTAAAATCCTAAATTCTTATCAAATAATTCATATTCTTTGTGGTGAATTTTTCTCAACTTATCAATACTTAGAGATTGTGGCGTTGTTCATTTTCATTTCTCACCTCAATCCGTTTTTCCTCTTCTTCTACAAAATTTTCCTTTAATTTTTGGGTCCGTT
This sequence comes from Glycine soja, assembly GCF_004193775.1. Classification (NCBI taxonomy): domain Eukaryota; kingdom Viridiplantae; phylum Streptophyta; class Magnoliopsida; order Fabales; family Fabaceae; genus Glycine; species Glycine soja. The sequence goes on from NC_041010.1 coordinate 32,919,038, forward strand.
AAGATGTTGAATTGTGATCCAAGAAAAAAGATTCTCATCACAAAATCAAGCTATGGAAGTATTTCCTAATAAAAACCATAACAAGCATTAAGGGTAGAAGTAAAACACTAACATTGAACAACAAGAAGAATATATTGGAGAGATCTAGCTACCCATTTCCATGGGTAGCACCAAAATACAACATGGAAGGAAGAAGTTATGGAAGAAAGGAACAAGGAAAACACTTCTAGTTGTAGCAACAAAGGAGTTATTTTTACAAAGCAAAACCCGCTGTATACAAAAAATGGTGCACAACTATTGATAGAATCCCTAAAAATTTGCACTTTAACTAAAATCTACTTAAGCCAAAAGTTTCAGTCTCGAACCAAATTTGCTACAACTTTCCCCTTTAAGCTTTCACAATCTTTGCTCCAAATTGTCATTCAATCCACTTCAAATTCCTACAAAATAACCCATTCATAAACATATGCAACCTAGCAAAAAAGTTAAAGAGAAAAACTAGAAATTTACAAATTACCATAAAAAGGCATAAATAGTCCTAAATAAGAGAAAACATGAGATAATTTCCTAAATTCACATATTTGAATTAAAGATTTTTTTTGGCAATTATCACTAACCATCTATGTTTTGTCAATCATTGAGTAGTCGCCACATGGCTAGATTTGCCCCCAACAATGGCCTCCATTTGTAAAAAATATAGATATAGATTTAAATAATTAAGTGGGCTCAACTTTTAGTGGTTTAATTTTAGTGTGTCCAAAGACTAACAAAATAATGTGGGCTTGATGAGTAAAGAGTCATGTTGGCCCATTAAGGAGTATTGGAACCCTAATAGGTTAATATGCAATATAATGGTGATGGTCACAACGCAGTTTCCCGTCTCTCAATCTGGAAGCGAAACAATAGTCTCATTGAGGAGTTAAGGCGATTTGATTGAGGAAGAACCATAAGATCAATATTCTTGTTCGACGTTGATTGTAGCAAACATTCTGCAACGATTGGCTACCAAGTTCATTTTTTAAGACTGCTTAGACGAGAAACAAAACATGGATCTAGGTATTTATCAAAATTTAACCCTTGATAATCTGACTTGATGTATGTATTAGCATTGTGGTGTATGCATATATGATTTAGAGAAATAAAGAGTGAGTGAAAAAATTAATTTCTAACAAAGGTCAAATTATTAGGTTTTTTTGGTTTTACATTGATTAACAAGGTTAGGATTTTATAGTTCTTCTTGAATGTTGGATTTTCTAGTTCTTGTAACTTCTAACTTTGAAATCGAGATTAAAATGGCTTATATGTTTTCCAACATTAGATCTTCTATTATGGTAATATATTTGTGATTTTATTTTGATTAAGTACAAGTTAAAAGAAGGTTATAAATATGTGGTTATAGTCTTGATGTTACTGCTAACTTAATTTAGTTTTGGTCCTTAACGATTACACCTTTTAAGAAATGGAGAAAGAGAATTAAAATTGTTCTCAGCTACATATATTAATTCAATTGGACTTACTAACCTCCAACTATAACTCTTTCCACAATTCAGTAGATGAATTTGACACCACTCGTAGTTTCAATTGTAATGAATACTTCTAGCCTTTATCACACTCACTTTAGATACAAATAATTACCTTTCTTCCCCCAACCAAGCCTGTGTTGTAATAGGATTGAATTCAAAATTAGGTGCACCATGAAGGACTCAGGAATTTCAACTTGGAGCGACTTAAGTTGAACCACTAGATCCCTCATTTCCATAATGTGTTTTCTCACACCTGCGACTCCAATGAGCCTCATAGATGACAACTTAGACATTGGGGGTGCTAGCTAAGGCTTTCTCAGAACTTTCAAACTTTTCATCTATGGAACCTTTTAGCATTAGCATTCTGGAACTGAAGCACCTATACTAGCAGAGGTGCGTGTCTTGGTGAACATAATGGAAAGACGATTAGTAAGGGAATCTCATTTTTATCATAGGAAATTATCAAAGGAAAATCCTTTTATGGTTTGAAAAGGAAATAAATGCTTTTAATGGAATTAATTATGCTTGAATGTTTTAAAGGAACAATGCACTGTGGATTAACAAAACATAAAAATATATAAACTAAAGCCATATATATTAATCGTAGCTTAAAAGCCTCATAGAAATAGAAAACAAACAATTTGGCTTTTTAAAAAAAGAAGCATTGCAATCGCACTTTAAAAACTACTAGCACATAGCAAATGCCTATTGCGAGAACAAGGTTTAATATTTAAAGGCTTAACTTAATAGACATCTAGGCAGAGACAAACCTATCTCTGATACCAAATGATAAACTTTGTACAACACAAACAACATGACAATATATTTAATTCAATCAGAACTACTAACCTCTCATCATAGCTATTTCCATAATTTAGCAAATGAATTTGATAGCACTCATAGTTTCAATTGCAAAGATTACTTCTAGCCTTTAATACACTCACTTTAGATGGAATGTGCATTGTTTTCTAATGTGTTTATACTAGGGATTATATGCCTATTTATATAGATCATATTCTATCCATCATAAAAAACTGATGATCCCACAATTTCATGATGCAAATATACTCTCAACAACTTTATAATAAAATTGAAATGTTGTTGTTACTAGGTTTAATTAATTCAAGTGGTTGAGAAAACATAAGTAAGTGAGAAAAATTAGGACCACTTTAATGTGATTTCAAAATTTAAATCAAAACTAACAACTCTTTGAATACTACTTCAAAATTTATATAGATCATATTCTATCCATCATAAAAAAAACTCATGATCCCACGATTTCAGGATGCAAATATACTCTCAATAACTTTATAATTAAAATTGAAATGTTGTGATTACCAGATTTGATTAAGTCAAGTGGTTGAAAAGACATAATGTGTGAGTGAGAAAAATTGGACCACTTTAATTTGATTTCAAAATTTAAATCAAAACTAACAACTCTTTGATCACACATATGTTAGATTTGAAAACTACTACTTCAAAACCACCACCACATAATTAACTTATGCTTAATAGACTATGTTGTATAGTTTCTACATAATAAACATGATTTACTTCAAGAGTTACTACCTATTTTTCCAATGCCATTGATTTGGGCTTGATTATTGTAAGCAAAGGTGACTAGGTTGTCCATCTTTCTATCTATGTCCAAAAACTTTGTATTTGTCTCTTGTCATATGTCTAGAGCAACTATTATCCAAGAACTATTGCTTCTTTCTTTTGGTTGACATGAAGCTATAGCTTTCTGAAGTGCTTTCTTTTTATGTGTTTTCCATAAAACAAGTAGCTAAAACCTCTCCTTTTGATCTTCCATAATCATCTTCCTCTTGCAAATCTGATTCTTCTATCTTCTGAAGATGTGTCTTGAGTGAACATCACCTTTGTCTTCTGAGTGTCATCTTTGAGTATCTTCTTTAGATAACTGCTAGGGCATGTCTTCTTTGTGAAGATGTTCCCTGGTCTTCTTAAGAATCTTCTAGTTATTGTGCATATCTCACAGTACTTGTTTTGAGGAACAAGTTTTCATCCATGATTCTCAATGCATGGGTGTTTAGCAGTTCATCTAGCCCTTTAGTAGGGAAGATCTGAATGGTTGTTTTATATTCATGATTATTATATACTATATTAAGCTATGGAATGCACTATAAAATTTATAATGTTAAACCCTTAAGTAAGAAGTGATAGCTCTAAAACTCAAACTTGATTCATCCTACAAGTTATATCCATGTTGAGTTTTTCTTCTTGGAAAACAATATGTTGGAAAAGTTATTATTATAATATCTCTATGATTAATTGAAAGCAAGCTAATTTGTGTATTTTTTTGGGGGCAGTTTAAGTATCAGTCAAGTTGTGCTGAAAATGAAGATACAAGAGGTACGTAAAAGAAATAAGAAGGATGATAAGGACAATATTAGTGAGTTTCCCGACCATGTTCTTCTTCATATAATGAGTTTGATGGACACAAAATCTGCTGTTCGAACTTGTGTTTTGTCTAAACGGTGGAAAGACCTTTGCAAACGTCTCACCAATCTCACATTCAGTTCCTCAATTGGAAGTTGTAAACACAGTATGATACAATTTTTGTCTTGGATTTTGTCTATTAGAGACCACTCCTATTCTCTACTCAATCTTTCTATCGACAATCACAAGGCATATATTAAGCCTGAAGTTATAGATTGTGTAGTTAAATATGCTTTGTTTCACAATGTTCAGCAATTGAAATTGGTTTCATGCACCGAAACCGAACCAAATCTTGAGCCTCTAACCTCAATCTTTTGTTCTCAGTCCTTGAAATCTCTTGAACTTGCCATTATATTGGACACTTTAGGGTTAATATTTCCAAAATCTCTACACATGCATGCATTAAAAAGTCTAAATCTTTCATATGTCAGATTTACCACAGGTGAGAATGGTGATGTTGAGCCTTTTTCAAACTGTCATGTGTTAAATACTTTGGTCCTTAGACATTGTTCTTTCTATAATGATCAACAAATCCTCTGCATATCTAATCCCGCCCTGTCTAGTTTGACAATATATGAAGGAAAAGCTTACCAAATTTCGCTTGCTACTCCAAATCTCAATTCTTTTACTCTCAAGGGTTCTATTAGTCACCAACTCTTCTCCACATGCAATCTTTCTTTTCTTAGAGAAGTGAATATTTTTATTTATGGAGATGGAAGTAGTTGGAATGGGAAAAGTTCAATCATCATAAAATGGTTGCAAGTGCTCGCCAATGTAAAGATATTGACATTCACTCTACGTGCCTTTCGAGTAATACTACAAGTAAGTACTTTGGTATGTTTTTGTCTCTATTATTTTTTAATGTTCATGACATGTATATGCATTCATATAATGTCAAAATTCTTGTCTTACTCAATCTTGTGTTTCAAAATATTAATTTAAATATTCTCCAATTAATAACAATTAATTGTGTAGGATCTCTCAAATCCCAGTTCAACACAACCTCCATGCTTTGTTAGATTGGAGTCATTGAAAGTGAAAAAGCAATTATTTACAAGCATGCCAGATGAGGACGTTAACAAAGTAGTGGAGTACTTGCTTCAAAACACTCCAATGGCCAAAGTTGATGTCATAACAAATGCTTAAATGATATTCATGCATAATTAGTAGAGAATTTTACATAATATCAAATTCTAGTTTATTTTATGCTTATTTCTCTCCTTTTCCTCAATACTATTGTTATTTTACAGCAAATTATGGGTTTCTATACTGTGAGTGCCCTGTTTAAACATATGCTATATATTTGTTTTATTTTGCTTAACAATGGAGTTTTTTTTTTAATTTAAGAAATAGACCTTTTATTCTTTTGTTATTGGAGGAGGATGTCAAGAAAAATATTCTAGTACTGTATTTAAAACAAAGTTGAGGCTTAACAGACTACAAATTTATATTTAGGATTATTTTCAAACTAGCATTTAACTCGTGTTAGGCATAACTCATATAATTTAAGTAGTGCTTCATGAAGACCTTGAACACCAAAGATAGCATCCAAGCAATGTAACGGTTCAAAAAGAAAGGGAAAGAGTGAATCGTGAGAATATAGGATGGTGAATTCGTGAGGAACAAAAAATATATAATAGTGTGGGAGAGGGTATGGCCTTATTTTAGGGGCAGAATGAAAAAAATGAAAATGAATGATGATCATAAGAGTTATGTGATGAGTTATTAGACAAAGTTGAGAAGCACAATGATGATTTCAGATAAGATGAGATGGTTCGGTGTTGCTACATACGTCTTTACTTATAGATAGGAGAAGAGAATAGCAACGTGAACGAGATCACACTACTAGAAAATATGATTTTTACATCGGTTATTAAGACCTTTTAACATTAGTTATTGTCCGATGTTGAAACTACCAATGTTAAAGTATCAACCTTAACATCGGTTGTTTAAAAACCGATGTTGTTTTATGCTAAAACAATATCGGTTTTTTCCAAAAATTGATGTTGTTGTTTACTGACAACATCGGTTTTTCTTAAAACTGATGTTGTTTTTTGTTTTTTTAATATCCTATTTGTTTTTTTTAATTACCAACCTATAATTAATTCATATCACAACTTATCATTCAAAGTTGTAAAAAACAAATAAAATTAGCCATGTACCATGTCATACCCTAATTTCGTCCGAGGACTATTGCTTGATGGCATGCAACCTTTGATTGACCGCTTCGAAGTACTTAGCACCCTTTGTTGCACAATATGTGAAGTCCCGAGACGCGCCGGAAATCAAAAGAAAGCATGGTTACGCGATCCGTGAAATTCCGTAATATGGCGGAAACCCAAAAGGAAGTATTGTTACGCAATCCATGAGTTTTCGTAACTTCTTCGAAAGCCAAAAAAGAGTAAATATATGATTCATAAGGTTCCGTAGCCTTGCGGAAAGAAAATAAGTATCGTTACGAAATTCGTAAAGTTTCGTAACGTTACGAAAAAAGAATCACAAAAAAAAAGAAGCAAAGGGGGTGTATTTAGTAAAAAAAAGGGTATAAATAGCAATCAGGCCCACTTGGGCCTTCCAGTTTCTTCCTCCAGAAGGCGGTTGCTTCTGGAGGAAGCAACCTAGCTCGCCTGGGCGAGCTGGGTGGCAAGCTCCTCCCCTATTTTGCTATAAATAGGGGGAGGAATGAAGAAGGAAGGGGTTCAGCCTTCTTGGCACTTCGTATTCTCTTAAAATTGCTGAGAAAAATTATTTCCGTGAAGAAAATCCAAGCCGAGGCGCTTCCGTAACGTTTCCGTAACGTTTCTGTGGGTAATTACGCGAAGATTTTCAATCGTTCTTCGACATTCATCGTTCGTTCTTCATTTTCTTTGGTCTTCAACTGGTAAGTACCCCAAATCGAGCTTTTCAATTCATTCTATGTACCTGTGGTGGTCCCCATTTGTTTCATGTACTTTTATTCTCGTTTTCATTTACTTTCCGTACCCCTTTTTGACGTGCTTCAGTCATTTATTTAAGTCATTTCTCGCCTAATCAAAAAATAAAATAAATTTCCACCGATCATTTGATTTGTAATATCCGTTAATTTCTGTTAAAATGAATTCCGACCGTTCGGTCGTGCCGTAACCACGTTGGAAATCAAAAAAGAGGTAAAATAATAATATAATAATCAAAAGATACCTTTTAGTAAAATGAAGCGAAAAAATCAATCGAACGTTTTCTCTTTGGGATTTCTCATTCTTAATTGAATTGACTAATAACTAAAGTGAAACTAAGGCTAAAATCAACCCGCCTAGTCAAGCTCGTCCACAAAAAAGTAACTAAAAAGGATTTGAACGTTTATTATCTCAGTTTTCCTTACCAAGTAAATGGATCATTTTTAAAGTCCAACGCCTTAAAAATGATCACCTTTCAAGTAAAAAGAATCGCTTGATTCACTCTTAAGAAAGAACTACGTAGGTGTGATTTCCTCTTCGATGGAGGGTACGTAGGAGCAAAAGCCCCACTTTTGTCGACCTCAAAAATAAAAAAGAAATAAAAGGTAAGATAACACAATTTCACAATTCTGAAAAATAGGCTGTTGTCCTTTGAGACAAACGTGAGAGGTGCTAATACCTTCCTCAAACGTAAATACAACTCCTGAACTTAGAATTTTCGTTTTGACCGGTTTCCTTCGGTTTTTCCGACGTTTTCCACAAATAAACGTTGGTGGCGACTCCGCGCATCTTTCCTCCTTTGGAAAGCGCACCCGTGAGCCTCGCCTCGTTCGCCCGCAAAAGGGCATGTTGCGACAGTTGGCGACTCCACTAGGGACCTTTTTTGTGAGTTAGGCCTATTTTAAGGAATTGTGGAATTGTGAAACTTTGTGTGTGCATTTGTTGAACTGTGTAAAATGTAAATAATTGTTGTCTATTTCACATTCTTTACACTGCATTCTAAGCACCCACGGGTTTGAGTAAAAAGGGGCCATATACCCGGGTTCATAGGAATCTAAGGAGTGGAGGTGAATCTATCCTCATGCTAGGTCTCCGACTTGCTTGATAATAGTGAAACCTCGTCTAGAGCTTTCTCTCTTTATAATATGTTGTCGCTGGTATTCCATACCGTCACAATATTATTATCTTGAGTAATGATACCTCTAGAAAACAGCCATGTGAGTTATGAATTGTTGGGAGTAGTTATTAGAGACCCCTAGATATTGTCCTATATGTTCCCAAATAGGGGCAAAGAGCAAACACGCTCCATGCCATTTGTTCTCATGCATTCTTTTGCGAATAGCACTAAATTATAGTTTTGCTAGTGATATTTTGTTTCTCTAGAGTAATACATAACTTTTTAATACTTACGTTGAGGCGCCATGATGCCTAAAACATAGCATTAAAAAGATGGATCTTTGCGGTCTCGTATGTGCAAATTACCCTTTTGTTTTGTTTTCTTTCTGTTTCATGCATACGCATTGCATCATTCATATCGGAGTCTTGATCCACCCCTTTTTTAGGTAAATGATGGGGACAAATCAAAACAGAAAAAGATTTTATCAAGTCAAGGTTAAGAGTCTAGATGTCACCAGCCTCAAGGAATTGGCACAATTGATGGGACCTCTCCAAAGACAAGCCTTCCGCAAAGTGTACGGAAAGATTCTAGAATTGACCGCAGCGGAGATATTTACGGAAATTGTTGTATCCCTCGCCCAATACTATGACCAACCATTGAGATGCTTCACGTTTGGGGACTTCCAAATGGTACCGACTGTTGAAGAGTTTGAGGAGATATTAGGATGCCCTCTTGGGGGAAGAAAACCGTACCTTTTCTCCGGGTTTCTTCCCTCCTTGAGTAAGATTGCAGTTGTGGTTGGAGATTCGGCAAAAGAGTTGGATCGCATGAAGCAAACTCAGAACGGCGAAGTGGGTCTGCCGCGGAAATACTTGGAAGGCAAGGCAAGGGATATGGCAAGCCAAGAGAAGTGGGTCCCGTTTGCGAATATACTAGCTTTGCTGATTTTTGGGGTTGTCCTCTTTCCGAACATGGACGGTTTGGTGGACTTAGCTGCGATTGATGCTTTCCTTGCATATCACCATAGCAAGGAGAGCCCAGTGGTGGCTATCTTAGCGGACCTATTTGATATCTTTGACCGAAGGTGCGAGAAGAACAGCGCACGGATTGTCTGCTGCTTACCCGCTCTCTGTGTGTGGTTGGTTTCGCACATATTCCAACAAGACGTAAGACACCCGTGTCCACTTCAAAGTTATCACTCGTGCGTCGAAAAAAGAAGAGTCGATTGGGACCAACACTTGGCTGGGATAGGAGGCAGCGCAATCAATTAGTTTCCTCGATGGAAGGAAGGAAAGGAGGGAGTTCTTTCCTCATGTAGGGATTACCCTAATGTTCCGTTGATAGGGACGAGGGGTTGTATTAACTATAATCCCACACTTGCCATAAGACAGCTAGGGTACCCCATGAGGGGAGCGCCAACGGAAGAGAGCCTCTCGCCTTTCCTTGTAAGAGATTTCGGCGTACAAAGTCTCAAGGTTATACAAAGAGTCCACAAGGCGTGGAGAAGTCCGTTGAGGAAAGACAAGGAGCTTAGGGGCATCCGTAATGGCGTCATCGATGGTTATCATGGATGGTTAAGAGTTCATACGCGAGGGTTAGATTGGCTCTCCAAGTTGAAAGTTATCAATGAGGAGAACTTCGAAGCTCTGGAGGAAGATGAAGAAGCCCAAGCTCTAAAATTAGAGCTAGGGAAGGCAAGACTCGCCAAAGAAAAGTTCAAGTCAGCCGCTACAAACATCCGGAAAGAGTGCACCGAGTTACGAGAGGAAAACGCGGCCACTGCAAGAGCCCTTGAACAAGAAACCAAAAGGGCCCGCAAAGAGGAATATGGCCGAGATAAATTCCGAGGAGCTTTGTGGGGTAGCAACAATGAGCTCAAGCTCCGGAAAGAGGAAAGAGACCAGTCACGGGTGCATGGCATGATCTTAAAGGAAGAGTTAGCTGCTTGCGCAAGATCCAAGAGGAGTTTGGCTCAACACTTGAAAGCCATGGAGCAAAGCATGCTAGCTATCATAGGGCAGTACAAGGAAGAGTTAAACCAGTCTATGACCCATGAACAAAAGCTAGTAGAGGATTTCGCACAAGTGTACGCCGAAAAGGAAGCAAAAGGGAGGGTGATTGATGCATTGCATCAAGAAGCGTCTATGTGGATGGATAGGTTCGCCTTGACCTTGAATGGAAGTCAAGACCTCCCGCGACTACTAGCCAAAGCAAAAGCCATCGCCGAAGTGTGTACAGCCCCCAAGGAAATTCATGGGCTAATCAATTACTGTCAACACATGATAGATTTGATTGCCCATATAATTAGAAACCGTTAGGTTCTGTTGTAACACTTTTGTATAATCTTGGCTAGATGAAAGCTTTGTTCTTTTTATAAAACGAGAAGTTCTGAACTCATCACGTTATCTAAAAAACTTTGAGGTGGATCCAAGTGCTCTGATCATTCATTTGCATATTCATGTTTTGGTGGCATACTCATCGTTGTTTTTTTCTTTAGGGAATTCACCATAACTAAGAAAGCGCAAAGGCACCCCTATAACACTCGATCTAGAAAAATGGATAATGAAGAGGGCGAGCAAGAACAGATGAAGGCCGACCTATCAGCCTTAAAAGATCAAATGGCTTCTATCACGGAGGCCATGCTAAAACTCCAGAAAACTATAGAGGATAATGCCACGGCAACCGCCTCCAATGCAGTTAGGGAAGCGGAACCGGTGCTATAGCCCGCAATAAACTTGGGCCGAGATAGAAACACAATGGTGTTCGGTCGGAGGTATAGTCCGCAAGCTTACCCTTATAGCTTGCCTCCGGACTTCACTCCTCGTGTCGCTCTGGAAGATTTGAGCCAAGCCCCTACCTTCGAGGGGCAACTCCCTCCTTATGCCGACTATCCCCTGCAAGAAGATGATGAAGGAGATGCCCATCTAGGCCCTCTGCTTCCCCTCAAAGATCCGGTCCCCCATGAATTACGCCAACCAAATATAGTCCTCCATGTCCCGTCTTCACCCGCACCCGTAAAAGAATCCGTTCCCTTCGCATAAGATAAGGGAAAGATTGATTCACTTGAAGAGAGGCTAAGAGCGTTAGAAGGCCTCGACAATTACCCATTCTCGGATTTAGCGGACCTATGTCTGGTACCTGACATCGTCATCCCTCCCAAGTTCAAAGTACCAGATTTTGATAAGTATAAAGGGACGACATGTCCAAAAGGGCATCTTCGGATGTATTGCCGAAAGATGGGGGCTTATTCTACGGACGAAAAGTTGTTGGTGCATTTCTTTCAAGACAGCTTGGTCGGAGCAGCAGTGGCATGGTATACCAATCTGGAAGCGTCTCAGATCCGGTCGTGGAAGGACTTGGCAACTGCCTTCATTAGGCAGTACCAATACAATATGGATATGGCTCCCGATCAGAACCAGCTTCAGAGTATGACCATGCAAGAACATTAGTCCATTAAAGAATATGCCCAAAGGTGGAGAGATCTCGCAGCCCAAGTCGTCCCGTCCATGACGGAGAGGGAGATGATCACAATTATGGTAGATACGTTGCCTATGTTCTACTATGAAAAGCTGATAGGATACATGCCAGCTACCTTTGCGGATATCGTCTTCGCCGGAGAAAGAATTGAGTCCGGATTGAGAAAAGGCAAGTTTGAATATGCCTCCAACGTGGCCCCCAACAACAACAGAAGAGCCCCAGTGGTGGGCGCGAGGAAAAAGGAAGGAGATACCCACACGGTCACCACCGCCCCAACGTGAATGAAAGCACCCCAAAATATCCAAAGCTCATACCAGCCCAACCCCCCGAACTTTTCAATCCGAGCTGGGAGTTCCCTCCCAACTCAAGTGAAAGGACCACCCGCAGCAGAAAGAACGTCGGCCCAACGCACAGCTCCAGCCACTCCCCGGCCAGTCAATAATACAGCTCCTGGTGCGAACTATAATAATGCACGGCGCCCACCCTCGATAGATGATTTCATCGTTTGACTTCTAGACGCTTCATCTACCAATCGCTGCAAGCGGCCTGTATGGTCTCTCGTGGCGGAGACGAAAGGGACGAATGTTTGTTTCACCTCGGGGAGTCACACGACATGGAAACCTGTCCCGTGGTGGAAGAATTGCTTCAGCGGCTCATGGACTGGGGGCAGCTTGAAGTGTCCAAAGGAGGGAGGGAAGAACCACAGATTTGCATGCAGTCGGAAGAAAAGAAGGTTCCCCCAACCCCCAAAGCCCTAGTAATATGTTTTACTAGGAAAGGGACCGGCTCCACGCCCATATACCCCCGGACGGCGCCCAAGCCGATGTCGTTTGCATATCAAAGCAATAAGGTCGTTTCGTGGAAGTATACCCCTCCCGCTTTGGGAGAAAGAGTTGCAACCAAAGTTGACTCCCTGTCATCCAAGGTCACCAACATCACCGGCCTCAGTGGCTTAAGCCGCAGTGGCCGGGTGTTCGCTCCCCCTCACTTGGGGGAATTGCCCTCCAAGGGGAAAGCGCCCATGGTCCAAGAGCCCACAGACGTAGCCACCCCCTCAAAGGAAGTGGATCCTCCGGTGGTAAAAGGGGCTGAAAAGAAAGAGGGTCTTCAAGGAAAGACGGTGACTTTGGAAGAGGCTCATGAGTTCCTTCGCCTCATCCAACAAAGCGAGTTTAAGGTAGTTGAGCAACTGAATAAAACTCCAGCAAGGATCTTTTTGCTTGAACTGCTCATAAACTTCGAGCCTCATCGTGCGCTGTTGATAAAGGTCTTCAACGATGCCCATGTAGCACATGATATCTCGGTGGAGGGTTTTGAAGGCATCGTTAATCATATAACCACCAATAATTATATCGCGTTTGTGGAAGAAGAGATTCACGTTGAGGGGAGAGGACACAACAAGGCTCTACATGTGTCGGTGAGATGTATGGACCATGTCATCGCGAAGGTACTTATCGACAATGGATCGAGTTTAAATGTGATGCCAAAGACCACTTTGGAAAAGCTTCCTTTTAGTGCATCACGTTTAAAACCAAGTTCGATGGTGGTACGAGCCTTTGATGGTACTCGGCGGGAAGTGATAGGGGAAATCGACATTCCCATTCAGATAGACCCCCACACTTGCAATGTGGTGTTTCAAGTGATAGACATAAATCCCGCTTATAGCTGCCTCTTGGGGAGACCTTGGATTCATGCGCTGGGAGCGGTCCCTTCAACGCTTCACCAGAAATTAAAGTTCGTAGTTGGTGGACTTTTAGTGATAGTGTCGGGTGAAGAGGATATGTTGGTGAGATGCCCCTCCTCCGCACCATACGTAGAAGCGGCGGAAGAATCATTGGAAATAGCTTTCCAATCCTTCGAGGTGGTGAGCTGCGCCTCTGTGGAACCAAGTCCGTTGCTACCTTCTTTCTCCAACGCGGCCATAATGGTAGCGCGGGTGATGCTCAAGCACGGATATGAGCCCGGAATGGGTCTAGGCAAGGAGGGCCTCGGGAATGCCGACGTAGTCGATATTAAGGGAAATTCGTACAAGTATGGAGTGGGGTATGAACCCGGGATGCCGAGAAGGAGGAATGCGCCATCAAGATTCCGGGCGGATAGGACATGATCCGGCCATGTTACCCAATGTTTCACCAGTGCCGGAATCATGTTCGACGAAGAGGTGGCAGCAATCGGAGAGGAGTGCCCTCAAGTGGGGAACTGGCGCGTGATAAGCCAGTCAAAGGTCTATACCGCTGATTCAATGTAATTAGAGGCTATAGTTTCCTTTCTCTCTTGTTTTGTGAAATCTACCTTATTAAATAAACAAAGAGATCTTGTTTCATCTGTTCTTGCAGTCCCACCTTTTCTCATATCATTTTGCATGTTTTTGTTTCTTTTGTCTTGATTGGTATAGATATGAGGGTCGGTTCTTTAGGGATTCTAACGACGAGGGTTTGACGATCGATTTCGACCGAGATGTAAGCCAAACGATGAACGAAGAAAAAGAAGAGGGCGTCCTTTCACTAGAGTTGGAGAGGTTGATTGCTCAGGAAGAACATGAAATGAAGCCTTACCAAGAAGAAACTGAACTGGTGAACTTAGGGACCGGAAAAGGAAAGAAAGAAGTAAAAGTAGGAAGCGGTATGACCGCACCCATCCGCCAAGGCTTGATAACCCTTCTTGAAGAATATCAAGACGTCTTTGCGTGGTCGTACCAACAAATGCTCGGTCTGGACTCCGACATTGTGCAGCATAAGTTGCCATTGAGTCCTGGGTCTTCCCCAGTTAAGCAAAAGCTACGAAGGATGAGGCCCGAGATGTCTTTAAAAATCAAAGAAGAAGTAAGAAAGCAGTTCGATGCGGGTTTCTTAGCTGTAGCTCGATACCTGGAGTGGGTGGCCAACATTGTCCCGGTCCCGAAAAAGGACGGTATGGTGCGAATGTGTGTAGATTATCGGGACTTAAATCGAGCCAGTCCTAAAGACAATTTTTCCCTGCCACACATCGATATACTGGTAGATAATACAGCTAAGTTCGCCCTTTTCTCGTTTATGGACGGTTTCTCGGGGTATAATCAAATAAAGATGGCACCCGAAGATGTAGAGAAGACCACTTTCGTCACCCTATGGGGAACGTTCTGCTATAAAGTGATGGCCTTCGGGCTGAAAAATGTTGGGGCAACCTATCAGCGTGCCATGGTAGCGTTGTTCCATGACATGATGCATAAGGAAATAGAGGTCTACGTAGATGACATGATTGCCAAATCTCGGACTGAGGACGAACACCTCGTTGATCTGTGTAAGTTGTTCGGAAGGTTGTGGAAATACCAACTGAAGCTAAACCCAACCAAGTGCACCTTCGGGGTAAAGTCGGGGAAGTTGCTGGGATTTATCGTAAGTCAGAAAGGGATAGAGATAGATCCCGAGAAAGTGAAGGCCATTCTTGAAATGCCGAAACCACGCACGGAGAAGCAGGTTCGAGGTTTCTTGGGCAGGTTGAATTATATCGCGAGATTTATCTCGCAACTCACCCCTACATGTGAGCCCATTTTCAAGCTTTTATGTAAGAACTAGGCGGTCCTATGGAACAGCGACTGCCAAGAGGCCTTCAAGAAGATCAAACAGAGTCTCGCGAAGCCCCCGGTGCTCATGCCACCTGTAGCAGGAAGACTTCTTTTCCTATACATGACCGTGTTGGATGAGTCTATGGGGTGCGTGTTGGGTCAGCACGATGATTCTGGGAAAAAGAAACAAGCCATTTACTATCTAAGCAAGAAGTTTACCGCATGTGAGATGAATTACTTAATGCTGGAAAGGACGTGTTGTGCTCTGGTATGGGCATCACATCGGCTTAGGCAGTACATGCTCAGCCATATCATGTGGCTTATTTACAAAATGGATCCCGTGAAATACATCTTTGAGAAACCGGCCCTCACGGGACGAATCGCTAGGTGGCAGGTACTACTATCTGAATTCGATATCGTGTACGTCACCCAAAAGGCGGTAAAGGGAAGTGCCTTGGTAGATTATTTGGCCTAGCAACCCCTCTAGGATTATCGGTCGATGCACCCTGAGTTCCCAGATGAAGATATCATGGCCCTGTTCGAAGAGAAGTGGACGCACGAGGACATAGACAAATGGATTATTTGCTTTGATGGGGCATCTAATGCTTTGGGTCACGGAGTAGGGGCAGTCCTTGTATCCCTGGATGATCAGTGTATTCCTTTCACGGCCAGGCTAGGTTTCGATTGTACCAACAATATGGCCGAATATGAAGCGTGTGCTCTTGGGATTCAAGCGGCCATTGATTTTGATGTAAAGCTGCTCAAAGTGTACGGAGACTCGGCTTTGGTGATACGCCAATTGAAAGGAGAATGGGAAACTAGGGATCCGAAGTTGGTACCCTATCAAACTCACATCTTAAAGTTAGCCGAGTTCTTTGACGATATTTCTTTCCACCACATACCTTGGGAAGAGAATCAAATGGTCGATGTGTTAGCCACCCTGGCATCCATGTTTCAACTTGCCCCACACGGGGATCTGCCGTACATCGAATTCAGATCTCAGGGCAGGCCAGCGTATTGTTGGGAGATAGAGGAAGAGCGGGATGGGAAACCGTGGTACTTCGATATCAAGCAATATGTTGAGAACAAAGAATATCCACCAGGGATTTCCAACAACGACAAAAAAACGTTAAGGAGATTGGCTACTGGCTTCTTTGTAAGTGGTACCATCCTGTACAAACGAAACCACGACATGACCCTCCTACGATGCGTAGACGCCAAAGAGGCGAACTTCATGATTGAGGAAATCCATGAGGGTTCGTTTGGGACACATGCCAATGGGCATGCTATGGCCAGGAAGATCCTCAGGGCCGGTTATTACTAGCTCACTATGGAGAGCGATTGCTGCACCCATGTAAGGAAGTGTCATAAATGTCAGGCATACACGGACAATGTCAATGTTCCGCCACATCCTCTGAATGTTGTGTCCGCCCCTTGGCCCTTTTCCATGTGGGGAATAGATGTCATTGGGGCCATCGAACCCAAAGCGACGAATGGTCACCGCTTCATTCTTGTGGCGACAGATTACTTCACCAGATGGGTCGAAGCGGCTTCTTATACTAATGTCACGAGAAGTGTGGTGGTCAGATTCATAAAGAGGGAGCTGATTTGTCGATACAGACTCCCTAGGAAGATCATTACTGACAATGGCACCAATCTGAACAACAAAATGATGCAAGAAATGTGCGAGGATTTCAAGATCCAGCATCATAACTCCACCCCGTAGCGGCCAAAGATGAATGGGGCTGTAGAGGCCGCAAATAAGAATATTAAGAAGATTGTTCAGAAGATGAAGGTGTCATACAAAGATTGGCATGAGATGTTGCCTTTCGCCCTGCACGGATATAGAACCTCGGTACGAACTTCTACTGGAGCAGCACCGTATTCCTTG
Source organism: Glycine soja (assembly GCF_004193775.1). Lineage (NCBI taxonomy): Eukaryota > Viridiplantae > Streptophyta > Magnoliopsida > Fabales > Fabaceae > Glycine > Glycine soja. The sequence continues at coordinate 32,935,983 of NC_041010.1, forward strand.
GTTTATGGGATGGAAGCAGTTCTCCCATTTGAGGTAGAGGTTCCGTCTCAGAGGATAATAGCGGAATCAGGCCTAAAAGAGTCAGAATGGGCTCAAGCACGCTACAACCAACTCAACCTTATTGAAGGTAAGCGGTTGACGGCCATGAGCCATGGGCACCTATATCAACAAAGGATAAAGAACGCGTTCGATAAGAAGGTGCGCCCGCGCAAGTTCAACGAGGGGGACCTTGTGCTGAAAAAGATGTCCCACGCTGTTAAGGATAATCGAGGAAAGTGGGCCCCGAATTATGAAGGACCTTTCGTTGTGAAAAGGGCTTTTTCTGGGGGTGCTCTGATACTCACCAACATGGATGGCGAGGAGCTACCGTCGCCCGTGAACTCTGATGTCGTTAAGCGATATTACGCTTGAAGTCTGGGGCAATTGAGAGGACCGTTGCATGTTCTTTTATTTCTGAGTTTTTTGTTCTTGGTTTCCTCCAGGGATTCCCATTCACTGTAATTGTCTCACTTCTTTAAAAGAAGAGAAGATGGGTGAGGCTTCAGTCCTCATTTCGATTTTAAACCTTGTGTTAGTTTGTAATAACTTGAGCCCTCTTCGCTCGGTCAATGGGATACCCCAAGCGCTTAAATTAAAACTGAACCTAACCAACCTTCACTAAGAAAATCATCGCATTAAAAAACATTCATACATGCATGTACACATGCATATCTTGTAGTAGCAGGGGCAGAATCGTCTTAGGCCACGGTCAGAGGTCGAGACAAAGTTGACGGCAGAAATCAACCAAAGTAAGACGATGACCCGGTCACGATTGGCCGCACATTGTTTGTTTCCTACTTGCAGGTACTTAGAGACGGGTGCATATGGAGGATAGGGTCACGACCGACCAATCTTCGTCCCTTCCCGGCGCTGGACAAGCAGAGAACGTCGCTGCAAGGCAGCTCAGTATCCTTTGAATTCACAGTATTTATTACTATTGTTTATGTTAAATAAGTAATCGATGTCTGTTTCTAACTTAAGTAGGTTCGAGTAGGCAAATGTTAAACTGTAAAAAGAGGGGGGGCATGGTTATGGTTCCCCTAAAAACAAAAAAATTTGCAGGTTAGCTCGCCTGGGCGAGCAACCCCTGCACCAGATTATAAAAAATAAGGGAGGGGGACGTTTTCTGCACCCAAAAGCTTCCCCCCCCCCCCCCCTCATTCAAAAGAGAGACCTCACGAAGCTTGCGTTTTTTGGTCTCCCAAGCCACTTTTGGTCGCATTTTGCTTTCATTTTTTGTATTCCTACTCACTCCAACAAGTAAGTATTCAATCCTTGAGTTTTTTGCTTTCCATTGGTGTAATTTGTTCATCTTTTGGAGCTCTAAATTGTAAGAATGTGCTCATATTTATGGGGCAGTTTTGGGGTTTTTTATGCTTGATTTGTTAGAGTTGAGGGGTTGTAGGGGATGGCCTTAGGCCTATGTGGTATTCTGAAACAATGGGGCATGCCACATTGCCCCCATTCTCTTGCAATTTATGCCCAAACACGCGTCCACCAAGTGCTCGGTGAAATGCCCCAATGACATATGGATATAGTTTTGTAAGATTGGGATTGTGGGACTGTTTTATATACATAGGGACAGCATAGAGGATTCAAAATAGGTGCCCACATGCAGTTCTAAGCTTAAGAACCCAAGCTTTTAGTTTCAATGCAAGGAAACATGGCTTATGTCTAAAAATCTGAATTTTTGGTTTTAAAAGTAGAAAGGCATGGAAGTTAGGATATGCTTGTGAGAGTTTTTACCCGAATTTGGCTGCCCCATGAGGGGTACTTTGCACCTAGGTAGCATGGAAAATATCTTTCAATGGTATGTAAATATGTGTGTAAATATGGGTAGCATGGAAAACACCTTTCAATGGTGTGTATATATGTGAATATATGGCATAAAATTCCTTGCAAAGTGTGAATGAGTAGCAGAAAAATGTCTTTTAACATATGCGTATTTGAAGATAGGTAGCATTAGGAGCCTTTTAGAAAATGTGTCCATGTCAAAAAGGGCCTAGGACGCTTCCTAAATGAATATATGATGGCCTGGAATTTCCTTTTCAAATGCAAGTATGTGCATGACGTAATTAGCCTTCCAATGTGCATATAAATAAATGTGAGTGAAACAAAAAAAATTTGTATGATAAACACTTCAAATATGTGTAGATAGCAACATATTTAGAACGTGATTAGGTGTAAATTTTGACACAATACCTTGAGTACGAGAATGTGTGTTCTTTTCAAAGATATATATATATATATATATATATATATATATATATATATATATATATATATATATATATATATATGTGATAACTAGAATATGTTGGATATTGAAATTCTGATACAGAGGTCAGATGTCGTACCAGATGTCACGACATCACGCTTCAGAACATGGAGATTATATTTGACTGTATGAACAGATTAAACAAGTAAATAACACAAGAGAATTGTTAACCCAGTTCGGTGCAACCTCACCTACATCTGGGGGCTACCAAGCCAGGGAGGAAATCCACTAAAATAGTGTTAGTTCGAAGATCTAACAGCCACTGTTTACAACCTTCTCACCTAACCACTACCCGTGCAACCTCTACCTAAGAGCCACTCTTAGATATGAGAACCCCTCTCACTCCCTCTCAATCACTCTCCCGTGTTTACAATTAAATCGAATACACACCAGAGATTACTCTCTGAACAAAAGAGATCAACTCTACACACTATAGAGATCAACTCTACACACTCAGGTCCAACACTTGATGTTAGAGCAACATCAAGGTGGCTCACAAAACACTCAAGTCCCAAAACTCACAAAATAACTCTTCAATCCCGGACTTGATAGAAAACTCGTGCAGCCTTCATGTTTATATAGCAGTGTGCGTATCTGGGCTGCAATTACTTGTGCTGGATGAGATCTATCATTCTCCTGAAAATCTGCACTTAAAGATCTAAAAGATAAAGTTTGATCTTTTAGTTTTTATCTTTAATCTTTAATCCCTGAACGATCTATTCAAGTTTGTAATTCGAACTTTAATTATCTTTTAATTCGTTCCTAGAGATAGATCGTCTAATCTGTTGTTAACTGCACAATAATCTGTTAAAGAGATAACAGATTTATGTGTCCAGTATTTTCGGGCAGGATGTCCTGGACATTGTATCCGACATCGTGGATCCTGCACACTCTGTTAAAGGTATAACAGATTTATGTGTCCAGTATTTTCGGGCAGGATGTCCTGGACATTGTATCCGACATCGTGGATCCTGCAGCTTCAATTCTTCATTTGACATTTTATCTTGCCTTGTGCATTGTGCAGCCCGATCTGATTCCTTGACATAACGTTGGACATCATGTGCAGCAACTCCAGCTTTCCTTCATTGTCTAAGTGCTTATGTTTTAACAAAATTTTAGCCAATCTTTTAAAACTCAGTAGAGCTAAGCACTAACAATCTCCCCCTTTGGCAAATTTTGTCTAAAACATACTTAGACACTTCTTGAGCAGGTACGAGCAGTTATGCAAGTGGGATCAGCAACTTTCATTATCAGAGTAATCAAGCACAGCGGTATCTGTAGGGGCGACAGCAAAATTCTGCAAGTTGCAAGTCGTTTCCAGGATGTCAAGACATCTCACGTGACATCAGCTTTCTGCTCCCCCTGTCTCCATGCTCCTACTGCTGTGAAGCAGTTCACTGCGGCATCTTCTATCAGCTACTAGTCTTTTCCAGGATGTCAAGACATCTCATGTGACATCAGCTTTCTGCTCCCCCTGTCTCCATGCTCTTACTGCAGCATCTTCTATCAGCTACTAGTAGTTACAGTAGCTTACATCAGTCATCATCAGCAGCAGCAGTCTCCCCCTCAAAATCATGAATCATGCATACATCGTATCATACAACTCCCCCTCAAAATCATGAATCATGCATACATCGTATCCTACTACTCAAAATCATAAATCATGCACATAATACTATTACTCCCCCTTTTTAGACAGAATTTGACAAAAGTAGAATGCATGCAAATATTACAGACCAATAGCAATCAATTGTTCAAAGGGACATGCCCCTATAGCTAGTAAAAGCAAAAATAAAGGTCTGATGGTCATGGGGTGGCCTCAGAATCATCATCATCTGATTCTGTCTCTTCTGCTGCATCTTCTTCTTCCTCAGCAGCTTCTTCTTCTTCCTCAGCTGCTTCTTCTTCCTCAGCTGCTTCTCCATCATCAATGCCACTTTCTGAGAGTCTTTTGATCAGCCGTTCCAGCTCCATTTTCTTCTCTGTGGTGGCTTTGATGGTTGCTTCCAGCACCTTGCATGTGTCCTTGAGTTCAGCAATCAAAGCATCCTTGGACACAGCACCTGAAGCAGCAGCTTTCCCTGATGTCGAGACAATGTCTGGGACATGTGTCCCCTCAAACAGTTTGTAATGCAGGGATAGAGGAGATTCTCTCTTCATCACAGAGTCAATGTTGTTTAAGATATTGGGATGTTGACTCAACATAATGCCACACAATACAGTTGGGAAGGCAATGGGTAATTTGACAGCAAAAGATTCTGAATGCTTAACAGTTTGATCAAAAATATAGTTTCCAAAATTAAATTTGGACTTGGTTCCAACAGCATACAGAAATTTACCCAAACCTGTGGCAACAGTGGAAGTATGATTGGTGGGTACCCAGTTTGCAGCGCCAATCCTATGCAGAATTGCATACTTCACACTCAGCTTCCCTGCAGAAAGCTTCCCTTTCTTTGGCCAATGCTGGACTTGTTTGGCAGTGATTTCCTTGGCAATTTGATGCTCAGAAACAGCAAGATCCACCACTCCTTCAGTTGGTCTGCCCAGGTATTTGTTGATCACAGCAGGGGAGAATCTAACACATTTTCCTCTGACAAACACTTTCTGATAATCATCACTTTTTCTGTTTGTTATGTCAGAGGGAATGTTGACAATGAATTCCCTGACTAGGCTTTCATAACAATCTCCCAACTTGGTGACTGTCTTCAGTAGTCCAGCAGCCTTGATGAGGTCCATGATCTCCTTGCAAGCCAAGGCATCTCTTCCCAGTTCTCTTTCAACAGCAAGCCTTCGTTGATATACAAATTTCCACCTTTCAACATTGCCAATGGAGTGGAATGAGATGTTGTCCAATGGTGCATCAGGGACATTTTCAGGCACCTTTTTCCCTGATTTCTTGGCCCTCTTGATGTCGGGAACATCTAGTTCGACATCATAATCAGAATCAGATGAGGAAATTTCTTTCCTCTTCTTGGAAGAGACTGCAACTTTGCTCCATCTGGATGTGGTAGGAGTGATTGGTGTGCTCTTCTTCTGTGCCATAGTTTTGATTCGTCCAGACCTAGTAATGGGGGTTTTCCCTTTTCTGCTTTGTAACCTTTCTGCAATGCCAGGTGCCAACCTGTTGGCAATGGGTTCCTCATCAGATTCTACTTCTTCAAGGTCAATGAGGTCACCTGGAGCAGGTTCTGGTGCCCGTGGTGCAGGGGTCTTCTCTGTGGCTTGATCCTTTTCCTCTGTTGATTCCTCTTTACTGGATGAAGAGGGGACTTCAGCATTTGGGGTGGAAGATGTTGGAACATCTTTGTCAGCATCAGGGACAGAAACATTCGGGGTGGAGGATGTTGGAACATCTTCATCAGCATCAGGGACAGACGCATTTTTCAGAATGCTACTCACAATACTGCGAATCTTCTTATCCATCTCCGGGTCTACTTCCCTAGGACTTGTTGCGGGGCTAGGGTTTTCAGAAATCTTCACTCCCTGTTGTCTTTTGGGAACCAGTTTCTCAGGAACAGGGGCTTGACCAGGAATCATTTGTATGGGTTGGATATGGAATTCAGGTTGTTCCTGGTTTGATGGTGCTTTGGTGGATGATGGAGATGATGGTACAGAAGGCGAACCAGGTGATGAAGTATCTTTTGGTGAGGTAGCCATGGAGAAGCAGAGCTTTTGAAATGGTTTCGTGAAATTCCGAGAGGAGTTGGGGAATGCTGATGAAAACAAGAATGCCACGAAAATATAAATTTGAATGAAGAATGTAGAGGGGCGTGTGAAGCAACGGTCGAATCTGTTTTGGCCCAGTAATGAATGTGCTATTAACGTTTGAGCACATTCAAATAGAAGTAATTGCTATAAGTCTTCTAGCAGACAAATGCCCAGCTTGCCCCTCAGTTTTTCAAACTGATTTGCATCCAATGCCTTTGTGAAAATATCTGCTATTTGTTCCTCAGTGTCAACATGCTTCAGTGTGATCACTTTATCATCAACAAGATCTCTAATATAGTGATGTCTAATGTCAATGTGCTTGGTTCTGCTGTGTTGAACAGGATTTTTAGAAATATTAATAGCACTCAAGTTGTCACAGAACAATGTCATGACATCTTGTTCGACATTGTACTCCTTGAGCATCTGCTTCATCCAAACTAGTTGTGAACAGCTGCTTCCTGCTGCAATATACTCTGCTTCTGCAGTAGATAGGGACACACAGTTCTGCTTCTTGCTGAACCATGAAATAAGATTGTTGCCCAAATAGAAGCATCCACCAGAAGTGCTTTTTCTGTCATCTGCACTTCCAGCCCAATCAGCATCACAATACCCAACCAGCATTGAATCTGAACAATGACAGTACATAATCCCATAGTCACTGGTGCCATTTACATATTTCAGAATTCTCTTTACTTGATTCAAATGACTTATCTTGGGATTGGCTTGATATCTTGCACAAACACCTACTGCATAGGTGATGTCAGGTCTGCTAGCTGTTAAATATAGTAAGCTCCCAATCATGCTTCTGTACAGACTTTGATCAACACTGCTGCCAGCTTCATCTTTTGTCAGCTTCAAGTGAGTAGGTGCAGGTGTTCTTTTATGGCTGGCATTTCCCATCCCAAACTTCTTGACAATGTTCTTTGCGTACTTGCTTTGTGAGAGGAATATGGAGTCTTCCATCTGCTTCACTTGGAGTCCCAGAAAATAAGTCAGCTCTCCAACAAGACTCATCTCAAATTCAGATTGCATCTGTTGGACAAAATGTCGAAGCATCTCATTCGACATCCCTCCAAACACAATGTCATCAACATATATCTGTGCTATCATCAAGTTTTCAGCATCTTGTTTGACAAAGAGAGTCTTGTCAATTCCTCCCTTCCTATACCCTTGCTGAGTAAGGAACTCTGTTAGCCTTTCATACCAAGCTCTTGGAGCTTGCTTCAATCCATAGAGGGCCTTCTTGAGCCTGTATACATGATCTGGATGAGTTGGATCTACAAATCCCTTTGGCTGCTCCACATAGGCTTCTTCATTCAGGTATCCATTCAGAAACGCGCTCTTCACATCCATCTGGTACAGCTTGAATTTGAGGATGCAAGCTACACCAAGTAACAATCTGATGGACTCAAGTCTAGCAACAGGGGCGAAAGTTTCATCAAAGTCTACACCTTCAATCTGAGTGTAGCCTTGAGCAACAAGTCTGGCCTTGTTTCTGGTTATAACACCTTCTTCATTGGTCTTGTTCTTGAAGATCCACTTGGTGCCAATTACATTAGTTCCCTCGGGTCTAGGAACTAGCTCCCAAACTTCATTCCTTTTGAATTGCTCCAATTCTTCTTGCATAGCATTGATCCAGAACTCATCAGTCAGTGCCTCTTTCACATTCTTGGGCTCAATTTTGGAGACAAAGCATGAATTGGAGACAATCTCAATCTCCCTTGATCTTGTAGTGACCCCTCTGTTTGGATCTCCTATAATCAGCTCCTTGGGGTGCATCTTCTGGATTCTAATGGAGGGTTTCTTGTCAGGTTGGTTGATGTTTGGTTCATCTGTAGCAGAATCAGAGTTTTCTGCATTTTCTGCACTTTTAGCTGTATCTGCTACATTGTCTCCCGATGTTCTGACATCTTCTTCGACATCCTTCTTTCTTGCTGGAGTTAGATCATCAACAACCACATTGATGGATTCCATCACAGTTCTGGTTCTGGAATTGAATACTCTATATGCTCTGCTGTTTGTAGAGTATCCCAGGAATATTCCTGCATCACTCTTGGGATCCATCTTTCTCCTTTGCTCTCTATCTGCCAAGATGTAACATGGACTTCCAAAGATGTGGAAGTGCTTGACAGTTGGCTTCCTCCCTTTCCAGATTTCATACAGTGTGGTTGGAGTCCCTCTTCTAAGTGTGACTCTGTTGTGGATGTAGCATGCTGTGTTCATGGCTTCAGCCCAGAGATTATAGGGAAGTTCTTTGGCATGAAGCATGACCCTAGCAGCTTCTTGCAAAGTCCTGTTTTTCCTTTCAACTATGCCATTTTGTTGTGGTGTAATGGCTGCAGAGAACTCATGAGTGATGCCTTCAGATGTGCAGAATTCAGTAAACCTGCTGTTTTCAAACTCTCTGCCATGGTCACTCCTGATTCTCTTGATGACACAGTCTTTTTCTCTTTGAAGTCTTAGACTCAACTCCTTGAATACTTCAAAGGTGTCTGATTTCTCTCTGATAAAGTTGACCCAGGTAAATCTGGAGAAATCATCCACAACAACATAGGCATACCTCTTTCCTCCAAGGCTTTCAACTTGCATAGGCCCCATCAAGTCCATGTGAAGTAGTTCCAGCACCCTGGAAGTGGTCTGATGTTGAAGCTTCTGGTGGGACATCTTGACTTGCTTTCCAATCTGACATTCACCACAGATTCTGCCTTCTTCTATTTTCAGATTGGGAATGCCTCTAACAGCACCTTTGTCAATGATTTTCTTCATGCCTCTTAAGTGCAGATGTCCAAATCTTTGATGCCATATTCTGACTTCATCTTCTTTGGAGGATAGACATGTGGAGGAGTAACTGGTTTCTTGAGGTGTCCATAGGTAACAGTTGTCCTTTGATCTGCTGCCCTTCATTAGAACTTCACTCTTCTCATTTTTCACCAAGCATTCTGACTTTGTGAAGTTTACATTGAATCCTTCATCACACAACTGACTGATGCTGATCAAGTTTGCAGTCAGTCCCTTCACCAGCAGTACTTTGTCCAGACTAGGAAGTCCATCATGGGCTAGCTTTCCCATTCCAGTGATCTTTCCTTTAGAGCCATCTCCAAATGTCACATAGCTAGTGGAGCAAGGTTCAATGTTCACCAGGAATTCTTTAACTCCTGTCATGTGTCTGGAACAGCCGCTATCTAGGTACCAATCTTCCTTAGCTGATGCTCTAAGTGAAGTATGAACAACAAGACTAACAGTCTTGTGTTTTGGAACCCACACCATCTTCCTTCCACTGCTGCTACTTTGAGTTCCATGATGTGGATGGCCATGTAAATGATAGCAAAAGGGCTTTATGTGACCATACTTGCCACAGTAGTGACACCTCCACTTCTTTCTTTTGCTCCTTTTCTGTTGCGTTCCATGATGTCGAGACCGATGTTGTGACATCGTGGCTCCAGTGCTGTTTTTGGCAGGAACAAATTCTGTCATGGTTATTCTGCCAGCAGATTTATGATTAAACCCAAGTCCTCTCTGGTTTCCAACATTCTTCCCAAGCTGTAGCACTTCATCAAGCATATCTGAGCCTTTATTCAGCATCTTTATTGATTTTGTCATGTTTTCCAGTTTAGAGTTCAGAAAACCAACTTCTCCTTTAAGCTCAGAGATCTCCTCTTCATGTGCCTCCTTCTCAGCCTCCAGATTTGCAATGACCTTCTTTAGTTGTGCTTCTTGCTGAAGAATCTTCTCACTTTTGATGCATAGTTCTTTATAGGATATAGCAAGCTCATCAAAAGTGATTTCACTATCTGTATCACTTGAATCTTCAGCAGATTCAAATCTCCCAGTGAGTGCATTCACATCTCTGTCAGAATCACTTTCTTGTTCACTCTCTGTATCATCAGACCGACATACAGACAGTCCTTTCCTCTGCTTCTTGAGATGAGTGGGACATTCAGCTATGATGTGTCCATAGCCTTCACACCCATGGCATTGAATTCCTTTGCTGTGACTGGGCTTTTCATCTGACCTTTTCTGGTATTTACTACCTTTCCTGATGTCGAAAGGGATGTTCCGGACATGTGGTTTCTGCCTCCTGTCCATTCTGTTCAGCACTTTGTTGAACTGCTTTCCAAGGAGCACAACTGCGTTAGTCAGACCTTCATCAGTATCCAGGTCATACTCATCTTCTTCTCCTTCATCATTGGATACGAATGCCAGATTCTTGCTCTTCTTTTCAGTCCTATCCGAGAGTCCTAGCTCAAAGGTTTGAAGGGAACCAATGAGTTCATCTACTCTCATGTTGCAAATGTCTTGGGCCTCCTCTATTGCAGTGACTTTCATGTCAAATCTCTTAGGCAAAGATCTGAGGATCTTTCTCACCAGCTTTTCATCTGTCATCCTTTCTCCCAAGGCAGTGCAAGCATTGGCAATTTCAAGAATGTTCATGTGGAAGTCATGAATACACTCTTCCTCCTTCATCTTCAGATTTTCGAATTTTGTAGCCAATAGTTGCAATCTGGACATCTTCACTTTGGAGGTTCCTTCATGAGTGGTTTTCAGGATCTCCCATGCATCCTTGGCCACTGTGCATGTGTTGATTAGTCTGAAGATATTCTTGTCAACTCCATTGAATAGAGCATTCAAGGCTTTGGAGTTTCCAAGTGCCAATTCGTCTTCTTCTTTTGTCCAGTCTTCTTCTGGCTTCAATCCATCAGTGGGCTTTCCTTCAGTGTCCAGCATCTTGGGATGTTCCCAGCCTTTGATGACAGCTTTCCAGGTTCTGCTATCCAGTGATTTGAGGAAGGCCACCATCCTTGCTTTCCAGTATTCATAGTTGGTTCCATCCAGAATTGGTGGTCTGTTCACTGGTCCTCCTTCTTTCTCCATGTTCATCAGAATTTATCTCCCTAGATCTCACTCAGTGATTTCGAGTGCCTGCTCTGATACCAATTGAAATTCTGATACAGAGGTCAGATGTCGTACCAGATGTCACGACATCACGCTTCAGAACATGGAGATTATATTTGACTGTATGAACAGATTAAACAAGTAAATAACACAAGAGAATTGTTAACCCAGTTCGGTGCAACCTCACCTACATCTGGGGGCTACCAAGCCAGGGAGGAAATCCACTAAAATAGTGTTAGTTCGAAGATCTAACAGCCACTGTTTACAACCTTCTCACCTAACCACTACCCGTGCAACCTCTACCTAAGAGCCACTCTTAGATATGAGAACCCCTCTCACTCCCTCTCAATCACTCTCCCGTGTTTACAATTAAATCGAATACACACCAGAGATTACTCTCTGAACAAAAGAGATCAACTCTACACACTATAGAGATCAACTCTACACACTCAGGTCCAACACTTGATGTTAGAGCAACATCAAGGTGGCTCACAAAACACTCAAGTCCCAAAACTCACAAAATAACTCTTCAATCCCGGACTTGATAGAAAACTCGTGCAGCCTTCATGTTTATATAGCAGTGTGCGTATCTGGGCTGCAATTACTTGTGCTGGATGAGATCTATCATTCTCCTGAAAATCTGCACTTAAAGATCTAAAAGATAAAGTTTGATCTTTTAGTTTTTATCTTTAATCTTTAATCCCTGAACGATCTATTCAAGTTTGTAATTCGAACTTTAATTATCTTTTAATTCGTTCCTAGAGATAGATCGTCTAATCTGTTGTTAACTGCACAATAATCTGTTAAAGAGATAACAGATTTATGTGTCCAGTATTTTCGGGCAGGATGTCCTGGACATTGTATCCGACATCGTGGATCCTGCACACTCTGTTAAAGGTATAACAGATTTATGTGTCCAGTATTTTCGGGCAGGATGTCCTGGACATTGTATCCGACATCGTGGATCCTGCAGCTTCAATTCTTCATTTGACATTTTATCTTGCCTTGTGCATTGTGCAGCCCGATCTGATTCCTTGACATAACGTTGGACATCATGTGCAGCAACTCCAGCTTTCCTTCATTGTCTAAGTGCTTATGTTTTAACAAAATTTTAGCCAATCTTTTAAAACTCAGTAGAGCTAAGCACTAACAGATATCCTTGTACGTTGACATAAATAATAGGATATTTTACACATATGCATGTGCATGAATGTGGTACATTAAACGTGTGCATGAGTTCGTTCTAAATTGGAAGGATTAGCATGTCATTTTTGTGTTAAGATAAGCATTATCTTGTAAGACTAACTTCCCAAAATGTTTGTCCTCGCAGGAAATGGCTCTGAGAAAGTTTCCTGCAAAGAGATCCAGAAAGGACAAAGCGGCTGAAGGGACCAATGCCGCTCCTGAGTATGACAGCCATCGCTTACGGAGTGCTGAACACCAGCAGCGTTTCGAGGCCATCAAAGGATGGTCATTCCATCGGGAGAGACGCGTCCAACTCAGGGACGATGAGTATACCGACTTCCAGGAAGAGATAGTTCGTCGACGGTGGGCATCGCTGGTTACCCCCATGGCCAAGTTTGACCCAGACATAGTCCTGGAATTTTATGCCAATGCTTGGCCTACACAGGAGGGTGTGCGGGATATGCGATCTTGGGTGAGGGGTCAGTGGATCCCTTTCGATGCTGATGCCCTCAGCCAGTTCCTGGGATATCCTTTAGTGCTGGAGGAGGGCCAGGAGTGCGAGTATGGCCAAAGGAGGAATCGAGCCGATGGGTTTGATGAGGAGGCCATCGCCCAGTTGCTGTGTATACCGGGGCAGGATTTTGCCCAGACTGCTGCTGGGAGACAGGTGTGGATCATGCACACCAACATGACTACCCTGACCCAGATATGGATGACATTGCTGCTCAACAACATCCAGCCTAGCGATCATAATTCCGACCTCCCCATGTCGAAGTGTCAGCTGGTGTATGCCATTCTGACGCGGATGAGCGTTCATGTGGCTCAGTTGATCGCTAATGCCATTTATCTATTTGCAGGTATGCCACCTACCAGGCACCCTTTAGACCCAGATAATTCTAACAGGGCCTTGGGTTTTCCGGGATTGATCACGGGTCTCTGCCAATCGTTCGGGGTTCCTGTCGCACCCAGTAAGGTGATCCAACTGCCGATCACCCGCGCTTTCATAGAGAAGTATTGCACAGCTAGACAGGCACAGGGTGGCGACCCTCAGGCCCCAGATGCACCGCCGCCACCTCCTCAGGCTAACCCAACTGGATCATTTAACATGGAGCGGTATTTACGGCATTGGGTTCGCCAGCAGGCGGCCAACCACCGGACGCACGTGCAGACCCATGACTCTATATCAGCTTAGCCTCAGCCTGCAGAGCCAGGGTTTTGCTTCTTTTCCATGCCCTACTCCGGATCAGTTCAGGGCAGAGGTCGCATGGCCCAGAGATTGTCCTGAGGCCCAGGCAGGGGAGGCACCCGCAGAGGCTCCCGACGAGGCAGATGTGGCCCGCGAGGACGAGGAGATGACCGATTTGCTTGATTTCTTAGGAGGGAGCGGAGCCACATGATTGGGAGATCCCTAGATCCATATTCTTTTTTATGTTTCCTCTTTTTTTCTGTTATATATCATTTTATTTTTGTTTAACTGAGGGACTAACGTTTGTTTCGTTTTGATTGACTTTTGTTTTGTGCATACATGTCGTTTGAACTATTACGTTAGTATTTACTTCGTTGTTGTCAATAGTGTCTGTTGAAATTCTGGAATCGCGTAGAATTTTTCATTTAGGAATGTTGTCCAAAATAAAAATAAAATGAACCAAAATCATGATAAAAAGAAAGAAGCGTTGTGAATAAAATGTCTACGTATATAAAGAAAAAGAAAAAATGTTTTTTAAAAGGAAAATGTGTATAGAAGGATTTTTGTGTGTAAATGATGCGTGGAAAAGAATTCTCGTGTGTGTGAGCAACGAGTGTATATAAAGAAACTTTTGTATGAACCACAGGTGTATGTTAGGAAAAATGAAAAAATCTTCGAACATGAATAGGGTTTGTATATAGACTGTGTGACATAAAGAAAAAGAGTTCTGATGTGTATACAAAAAAGGGTTCATCATGTATAGGAATGAAAGTGTACAAAGAAAAGTTTTCTCACAAATAGCAATGGGTGTATAATTTTGTGAATATAAAAATGAAACAAAAAGGAAAAAGAAAGAAAGACCTCGAAGGTCGACATGTTATGGTTAGGAAGAATAAATCATTCGTAGAGAGCAAACGTATCTTTTGGAAACAAGAGACTAACGCTAAGAGTTTATTTTCCTGAATAACCGAGATAAGAATGGATGAATTCGTTGAACTGATGAAAGAACACAATTTGGAAATGTTGGGTCTGCTTGTGTAAGTTCCCAACCATAGTATCACAATGCCATAAACGGGATGCTTGAGTGCCCACCTGGCTGTGGCCATGACAAATTTTGCACGTTGTTTTCAAATCATCATTGTTGCGCGTGCCTTGTGGAATAATATGGAAGTTCGACCCGAGACCGACACCTTGACACACGAATTTGCTTTGCCCCAGATATCAAGATCGGGCTCCCACGATAAAAGACCCCATTGAGACACAACCTTAGACTATTTTGAACCTTGGCCTGTGAAAAGAATCCTCATCCTTTCCCCCGAAGCAAAGGACAGCGGAATCCCATCAAGGGAGAGCAAATAGAATGCTAAAACCCGATTTCCCAATGAAAAGAAAGAAAAGAATGAAAAAAAAGAAAAATAATAATTCCCGGTCAAAGGGCGGAAGAAAGTGAAAAGGAAAAGATCGGAGGAAAACAGAATAATTGAAATTCTGATACTGGGGACAGATGTCGTACAGGATGTCACGACATCACGCTTCAGAACATGCAGATTGTATTTGACCGTATGAACAGGTTAAACAAGTAAATGACACAAGAGAATTGTTAACCCAGTTCGGTGCAACCTCACCTACATCTGGGGGCTACCAAGCCAGGGAGGAAATCCACTAAAATAGTGTTAGTTCGAAGATCTAACAGCCACTGTTTACAACCTTCTCACCTAACCACTACCCGTGCGACCTCTACCTAAGAGCCACTCTTAGATATGAGAACCCCTCTCACTCCCTCTCAAACACTCTCCCGTGTTTACAATTAAATCAAAGACACACCAGAGATTGCTCTCTGAACAATAGAGATCAACTCCACACACTATAGAGATCAACTCTACACACTATAGAGATCAACTCTACACACTCAGGTCCAACACTTGATGTTAGAGTAACATCAAGGTGGCTCACAAAACACTCAAGTCCCAAAACTCACAAAATAACTCTTCAATCCCGGACTTGGTACAGAACTCGTGCAGCCTTCATGTTTATATAGCAGTGTGCGTATCTGGGCTGCAACTACTTGTGCTGGATGAGATCTATCATTTTCCTGAAAATCTGCACTTAAAGATCTAAAAGATACAGTTTGATCTTTTAGTTTTTATCTTTAATCTTTAATCCCTGAACGAACTCTTCTAGTTTGTAATTCGAACTTTAATTATCTTTTAATTCGTTCCTAAAGATAGATCGTCTAATCTGTTGCTAACTGCACAATAATCTGTTAAAGATATAACAGATTTATGTGTCCAGTATTTTCGGGCAAGATGTCCTGGACATCGTATCCGACATCGTGGATCCTGCAGCTTCAATTCTTCATTTGACTTTTATCTTGCCTTGTGCATTGTGCAGCAACTCCAGTATTTTCGGGCAGGATGTCCTGGACATTGTATCCGACATCGTGGATCCTGCAGCTTCAATTCTTCATTTGACATTTTATCTTGCCTTATGCATTGTGCAGCCCGATCTTATTCCTTTACATAACGTTGGACATCATGTGCAGCAACTCCAGCTTTCCTTCATTGTCTAAGTGCTTATGTTTTAACAAAATCTTAGCCAATCTTTTAAAACTCAGTAGAGCTAAGCACTAACAATCTCCCCCTTTGGAAAATTTTGTCTAAAACATACTTAGACACTTCCTGAGCAGGTACGAGCAGTTATGCAAGTGAGATCAGCAACTTTCATTATCAGAGTAATCAAGCACAGCGGTATCTGTAGTGGTAACAGCAAAATTCTGCAAGTTGCAAGTCGTTTCCAGGATGTCAAGACATCTCACGTGACATCAGCTTTCTGCTCCCCCTGTCTCCATGCTCTTACTGCAGCATCTTCTATCAGCTACTAGTCTTTTCCAAGATGTCAAGACATCTCATGTGACATCAGCTTTCTGCTCCCCCTGTCTCCATGCACTTACTGCAGCATCTTCTATTCCAGTAGCTTACATCAGTCATCAGCAGCAGCAGTCTCCCCCTCAAGATCATATACATACAACTCCCCCTCAAAATCATGAATCATGCATACACCACCGTATCCTACTACTCAACATCATACATCATGACTACTATTGCATACATAGAGTCCTACTACTCAGAATCATAAATCATGCATAATACTATTAATATTATTACTCCCCCTTTTTAGACAGAATTTGACAAAAGTAGAATGCATGAACTTAAAGTGCAAATATTACAGACCAATAACTAGTACAAGTAAAAGAAAAAATAAAGGTCTGATGGTCATGGGGTGGCTTCAGAATCATCATCATCTGATTCTGTATCCTCTGCTGCATCTTCCTCTTCATCAGCTGCTTCTTCTTCTTCCTCAGCTGCTTCTTCTTCTTCCTCAGCTGCTTCACCATCATCAATGCCACTGTCTGAGAGTCTTTTGATCAGCCGTTCCAGCTCCATTTTCTTCTCTGTGGTGGCTTTGATGGTTGCTTCCAGCACCTTGCATGTGTCCTTGAGTTCAGCAATCAAAGCATCCTTGGACACAGCACCTGAAGCAGCAGCTTTCCCTGATGTCGAGACAATGTCTGGGACATGTGTCCCCTCAAACAGTTTGTAATGCAGGGATAGAGGAGATTCTCTCTTCATCACAGAGTCAATGTTGTTTAAGATATTGGGATGTTGATTCAACATAATGCCACACAATACAGTTGGGAAGGCAATGGGTAATTTGACAGCAAAAGATTCTGAATGCTTAACAGTTTGATCAAAAATATAGTTTCCAAAATTAAATTTGGACTTGGTTCCAACAGCATACAGAAATTTACCCAAACCTGTGGCAACAGTGGAAGTATGATTGGTGGGTACCCAGTTTGCAGCGCCAATCCTATGCAGAATTGCATACTTCACACTCAGCTTCCCTGCAGAAAGCTTCCCTTTCTTTGGCCAATGCTGGACCTGTTTGGCAGTGATTTCCTTGGCAATTTGATGCTCAGAAACAGTAATATCCACCACTCCATCTGTTGGTCTGCCTAGGTATTTGTTGATTACAGCAGGGGAGAATCTAACACATTTTCCTCTGACAAATACTTTTTGATACTCATCACTCTTTCTGTTTGTTATGTCAGAGGGAATGTTGACAATGAATTCCCTGACTAGGCTTTCATAAGAGTCTCCCAACTTGGTGACTGTCTTCAGTAGTCCAGCAGCCTTGATGAGGTCCATGATCTCCTTGCAAGCCAAGGCATCTCTTCCCAGTTCTCTTTCTAAGGCAAGTCTGCGTTGATATACAAATTTCCACCTTTCAACATTGCCAATGGAGTGGAATGAAATGTTGTCCAATGGTGCATCAGGGACATTTTCAGGCACCTTTTTCCCTGATTTCTTGGCCCTCTTGATGTCGGGAACATCTAGTTCGACATCATAATCAGAATCAGATGAGGAAATTTCTTTCCTCTTCTTGGAAGAGATTGCAACTTTGCTCCGTCTGGATGTGGTAGGAGTGATTGGAGTGCTCTTCTTCTGTGCCATAGTTTTGATTCGTCCAGACCTCTTAATGGGGGTTTTCCCTTTTCTGCTTTGTAACCTTTCTGCAATGCCTGGTGCCAACCTGTTGGCAATGGGTTCCTCATCAGATTCTACTTCTTCAAGGTCAATGAGGTCACCTGGAGAAGGTTCTGGTGCCCGTGGTGCAGGGGTCTCCTCTGTGGCTTGATCTTCTTCTTCTGTTGATTCCTCTTCACTGGGTGAAGGGAGGGCTTCAGCATTTGGAGTGGAAGATGTTGGAACATCTTTATCAGCATCAGGCACAGAAACATTTGGGGTGGAAGATGTTGGGACATCTTCATCAGCTTCAGGGACAGAAGCATTTTTCAAAATGCTACTCACAATACTGCGGATCTTCTCGTCCATCTCCGTGTCTACTTCCCTAGGACTTGTTCCAAGGCTAGGGTTTTCAGAAATCTTCACACCCTGTTGTCGTTTGGGGACCAGTTTTTCAGGAACAGGGGCTGAACCAGGAATCATTTGTATGGGCTGGATATTGAATTCAGGTCGTTCCTGGTTTGATGGTGCTTTGGTGGATGATGGAGATGATGGTACAGAGGGTGAACCAGGAGCTGAAGTTTCTTTTGGTGAGGTAGCCATGGAAAAGTAGAGCTTTTGAAATGGTTTCGTGAAATTCCGAGAGGTGTTGGGAAATGCTGATGAAAACAAGAATGCCACGAAAATATAAATTTGAATGAAGAATGTAGAGGGACGTGTGAAGCAACGGTCGAATTCGTTTTGGCTCAGTAGTGAACGTGCTATTAATGTTAAGTGAGACGTTTGAGCACGTTCAGATAGCAGTAGCTGCTATAATTCCTCTAGCAGACAAATGCCCAGCTTGCCCCTCAGTTTTTCAAACTGATTTGCATCCAATGCCTTTGTGAAAATATCCGCTATTTGTTCCTCAGTGTCAACATGCTCCAGTGTGATAACTTTATCATCAACAAGCTCTCTAATATAGTGATGTCTAATGTCAATGTGCTTGGTTCTGCTGTGTTGAACAGGATTTTTAGAAATATTAATAGCACTCAAGTTGTCACAGTACAATGTCATGACATCTTGTTCGACATTGTACTCCTTGAGCATCTGCTTCATCCAAACTAGTTGTGAACAGCTGCTTCCTGCTGCAATATATTCTGCTTCTGCAGTAGATAGGGACACACAATTCTGCTTCTTGCTGAACCATGAAATAAGATTGTTGCCCAGATAGAAGCATCCACCAGAAGTGCTTTTTCTGTCATCTGCACTTCCAGCCCAATCAGCATCACAATACCCAACCAGCATTGAATCTGAACAATGACAGTACATAATCCCATAGTCACTGGTGCCATTTACATATTTCAGAATTCTCTTTACTTGATTCAAGTGACTTATCTTGGGATTGGCTTGATATCTTGCACAAACACCTACTGCATAGGTGATGTCAGGTCTACTAGCTGTTAAATATAGTAAGCTCCCAATCATGCTTCTGTACAGACTTTGATCAACACTGGTGCCAGCTTCATCTTTTGACAGCTTCAAGTGAGTAGGTGCAGGTGTTCTTTTATGGCTGGCATTTTCCATCCCAAACTTCTTGACAATGTTCTTTGCATACTTGCTTTGTGAGAGGAATATGGAGTCTTCCATCTGCTTTACCTGGAGTCCCAGAAAATAAGTCACCTCTCCAACAAGACTCATCTCAAATTCAGATTGCATCTGTTGGACAAAATGTCGAAGCATCTCATTCGACATCCCTCCAAACACAATGTCATCAACATATATCTGTGCTATCATCAAGTTTTCAGCATCTTGTTTGACAAAGAGAGTCTTGTCAATTCCTCCCTTCCTATACCCTTGCTGAGTAAGGAACTCTGTTAGCCTTTCATACCAAGCTCTTGGAGCTTGCTTCAATCCATAGAGAGCCTTCTTGAGCCTGTATACATGATCTGGATGAGTTGGATCTACAAATCCCTTTGGCTGCTCCACATAGGCTTCTTCATTCAGGTATCCATTCAGAAACGCGCTTTTCACATCCATCTGGTACAGCTTGAATTTTAGGATGCAAGCTACGCCAAGTAACAATCTGATGGACTCAAGTCTAGCAACAGGAGCGAAAGTTTCATCAAAGTCTACACCTTCAATCTGAGTGTAGCCTTGAGCAACAAGTCTGGCCTTGTTTCTGGTTATAACACCTTCTTCATTGGTCTTGTTCTTGAAGATCCACTTGGTGCCAATCACATTAGTTCCCTCGGGTCTAGGAACTAGCTCCCAAACTTCATTCCTTTTGAATTGCTCCAATTCTTCTTGCATAGCATTGATCCAGAACTCATCAGTCAGTGCCTCTTTCACATTCTTGGGCTCAATTTTGGAGACGAAGCATGAATTGGAGACAATCTCCATCTCCCTTGATCTTGTAGTGACTCCTCTGTTTGGATCTCCTATAATCAACTCCTTGGGGTGCATCTTCTGGATTCTAATGGAGGGTCTCTTGTCAGGTTGATTGATGTTTGATTCATCTGTAGCAGCATCAGCGTTTTCTGCATTTTCTGCACTTTTAGCTGTATCTGCTACATTGTCTCCCGATGTTCTGACATCTTCTTCGACATCCTTCTTTCTTGCTGGAGTTAGATCATCAACAACCACATTGATGGATTCCATCACAGTTCTGGTTCTGGAATTGAATACTCTATATGCTCTGCTGTTTGTAGAGTATCCCAAGAATATCCCTGCATCACTCTTGGGATCCATCTTTCTCCTTTGCTCTCTATCTGCCAAAATGTAACATGGACTCCCAAAGATGTGGAAGAGCTTGACAGTTGGCTTCCTCCCTTTCCAGATTTCATACAGTGTGGTTGGAGTTCCTCTTCTAAGTGTGACTCTGTTGTGGATGTAGCATGCTGTGTTCATGGCTTCAGCCCAGAGATTATAGGGAAGTTCTTTGGCATGAAGCATGACCCTAGCAGCTTCTTGCAAAGTCCTGTTTTTCCTTTCAACTATGCCATTTTGTTGTGGTGTAATGGCTGCAGAGAACTCATGAGTGATGCCTTCAGATGTGCAGAATTCAGTAAACCTGCTGTTTTCAAACTCTCTGCCATGGTCACTCCTGATTCTCTTGATGACACAGTCTTTTTCTCTTTGAAGTCTTAGACTCAACTCCTTGAATACTTCAAAGGTGTCTGATTTCTCTCTGATAAAGTTGACCCAGGTAAATCTGGAGAAATCATCCACAACAACATAGGCATACCTCTTTCCTCCAAGGCTTTCAACTTGCATAGGCCCCATCAAGTCCATGTGAAGTAGTTCCAGCACCCTGGAAGTGGTCTGATGTTGAAGCTTCTGGTGGGACATCTTGACTTGCTTTCCAATCTGACATTCACCACAGATTCTGCCTTCTTCTATTTTCAGATTGGGAATGCCTCTAACAGCACCTTTGTCAATGATTTTCTTCATGCCTCTTAAGTGCAGATGTCCAAATCTTTGATGCCATATTCTGACTTCATCTTCTTTGGAGGATAGACATGTGGAGGAGTAACTGGTTTCTTGAGGTGTCCATAGGTAACAGTTGTCCTTTGATCTGCTGCCCTTCATTAGAACTTCACTCTTCTCATTTGTCACCAAGCATTCTGACTTTGTGAAGTTTACATTGAATCCTTCATCACACAACTGACTGATGCTGATCAAGTTTGCAGTCAGTCCCTTCACCAGCAGTACTTTGTCCAGACTAGGAAGTCCATCATGGGCTAGCTTTCCCATTCCAGTGATCTTTCCTTTAGATCCATCTCCAAATGTCACATAGCTAGTGGAGCAAGGTTCAATGTTCACCAGGAATTCTTCAACTCCTGTCATGTGTCTGGAACAGCCGCTATCTAGGTACCAATCTTCCTTAGCTGATGCTCTAAGTGAAGTATGAACAACAAGACTAACAGTCTTGTGTTTTGGAACCCACATCATCTTCCTTCCACCGCTGCTACTTTGAGTTCTATGATGTGGATGGCCATGTAAATGATAGCAAAAGGGCTTTATGTGACCATACTTGCCACAGTAGTGACACCTCCACTTCCTTCTTTTGCTCCTTTTCTGCTGCGTTCCATGATGTCGAGAACGATGTTGTGACATCGTGGCTCCAGTGCTGTTTTTGGCAGGAACAAATTCTGTCATGGCTGTTCTGCCAGCAGATTTATGATTAAATCCAAGTCCTCTCTGGTTTCCTACATTCTTTCCAAGCTGTAGCACCTCATCAAGCAAATCTGAGCCTTTATTCGGCATCTTTATTGATTTTGTCATGTTTTCCAGTTTAGAGTTCAGAAAACCAATTTCTCCTTTAAGTTCAGAGATTTCCTCTTCATGTGCCTCCTTCTCAGCCTCCAGATTTGCAATGACCCTCTTTAGTTGTGCTTCTTGCTGAAGAATCTTCTCACTTTTGATGCATAGTTCTCTATAGGATATAGCAAGCTCATCAAAAGTGATTTCACTATCTGTATCACTTGAATCTTCAGCAGATTCAAATCTCCCAGTGAGTGCATTCACATCTCTGTCAGAATCACTTTCTTGTTCACTCTCTGTATCATCAGACCGACATACAGAAAGTCCTTTCCTCTGCTTCTTGAGATGAGTGGGACATTCAGCTTTGATGTGTCCATAGCCTTCACACCCACGGCATTGAATTCCTTTGCTGTGACTGGGCTTTTCATCTGACTTTCTCTGGTATTCACCACCTTTCCTGATGTCGAGAGAGATGTTCCGGACATGTGGTTTCTGCCTCCTGTCCATTCTGTTCAGCACTTTGTTGAACTGTTTTCCAAGAAACACAACTGCATTAGTCAGACCTTCATCAGTTTCCAGGTCATACTCATCTTCTTCTCCTTCATCATTGGACACGAACGCCAGGTTCTTGCTCTTCTTTTCAGTCCTATCCGAGAGTCCTAGCTCAAAGGTTTGAAGGGAACCAATGAGTTCATCTACTCTCATGTTGCAAATGTCTTGGGCCTCCTCTATTGCAGTGACTTTCATGTCAAATCTCTTAGGCAATGATCTGAGGATCTTTCTCACCAGCTTTTCATCTGTCATCCTTTCTCCCAAGGCAGTGCAAGCATTGGCAATTTCAAGAATGTTCATGTGGAAGTCATGAATACATTCTTCCTCCTTCATCTTCAGATTTTCGAATTTTGTAGCCAATAGTTGCAATCTGGACATCTTCACTTTGGAGGTTCCTTCATGAGTGGTTTTCAGGATCTCCCATGCATCCTTGGCCACAGTGCATGTGTTGATCAGTCTGAAGATATTCTTGTCAACTCCATTGAATAGAGCATTCAAGGCTTTGGAGTTTCCAAGTGCCAATTCGTCTTCTTCTTTTGTCCAGTCTTCTTGTGGCTTCAATTCATTAGTGGGCTTTCCTTCTGTGTCCAGCATCTTGGGATGTTCCCAGCCTTTGATGACAGCTTTCCAGGTTCTGCTATCCAGTGATTTGAGGAAGGCCACCATCCTTGCTTTCCAGTATTCATAGTTGGTTCCATCCAGAATTGGTGGTCTGTTCACTGGTCCTCCTTCTTTCTCCATGTTCATCATAATTTATCTCCCTAGATCTCACTCAGTGATTTCGAGTGCCTGCTCTGATACCAATTGAAATTCTGATACTGGGGACAGATGTCGTACAGGATGTCACGACATCACGCTTCAGAACATGCAGATTGTATTTGACCGTATGAACAGGTTAAACAAGTAAATGACACAAGAGAATTGTTAACCCAGTTCGGTGCAACCTCACCTACATCTGGGGGCTACCAAGCCAGGGAGGAAATCCACTAAAATAGTGTTAGTTCGAAGATCTAACAGCCACTGTTTACAACCTTCTCACCTAACCACTACCCGTGCGACCTCTACCTAAGAGCCACTCTTAGATATGAGAACCCCTCTCACTCCCTCTCAAACACTCTCCCGTGTTTACAATTAAATCAAAGACACACCAGAGATTGCTCTCTGAACAATAGAGATCAACTCCACACACTATAGAGATCAACTCTACACACTATAGAGATCAACTCTACACACTCAGGTCCAACACTTGATGTTAGAGTAACATCAAGGTGGCTCACAAAACACTCAAGTCCCAAAACTCACAAAATAACTCTTCAATCCCGGACTTGGTACAGAACTCGTGCAGCCTTCATGTTTATATAGCAGTGTGCGTATCTGGGCTGCAACTACTTGTGCTGGATGAGATCTATCATTTTCCTGAAAATCTGCACTTAAAGATCTAAAAGATACAGTTTGATCTTTTAGTTTTTATCTTTAATCTTTAATCCCTGAACGAACTCTTCTAGTTTGTAATTCGAACTTTAATTATCTTTTAATTCGTTCCTAAAGATAGATCGTCTAATCTGTTGCTAACTGCACAATAATCTGTTAAAGATATAACAGATTTATGTGTCCAGTATTTTCGGGCAAGATGTCCTGGACATCGTATCCGACATCGTGGATCCTGCAGCTTCAATTCTTCATTTGACTTTTATCTTGCCTTGTGCATTGTGCAGCAACTCCAGTATTTTCGGGCAGGATGTCCTGGACATTGTATCCGACATCGTGGATCCTGCAGCTTCAATTCTTCATTTGACATTTTATCTTGCCTTATGCATTGTGCAGCCCGATCTTATTCCTTTACATAACGTTGGACATCATGTGCAGCAACTCCAGCTTTCCTTCATTGTCTAAGTGCTTATGTTTTAACAAAATCTTAGCCAATCTTTTAAAACTCAGTAGAGCTAAGCACTAACAATAATTATTGATCAATGAAAGAAAGAGAACAGAAGATCCTTAGACCAGATAAAATTTCGGCAAGGTAAATGATTGTCGGCAAAGGAAAACCCATTTTTTTGTGGTTCTTCCTTTGGGATTGCCATTCAAAGTCGCTCTCAACTGGCGATATCCCCCACTTAAACAAAGAGGAAAAGACCGAAACACCCAGCTTCCTCTCCAAAAAAACACTACCCTCGGAAAAATCCTATTGATCTGTGATCGCACGTGTTGATCTTTGATTCGATAGGAAATTGTGTGCAAAATAAAGTCATGGTGCAACTATGATTTGGGATTAAGGTAAGACACTTGCCTGTGTGAGTTTTTTATACACTATGAGTGATTTATTCCCAATTTCAGCTTAACCTGATGTTTCCCCTGAATGTTCATTTAAAAGCTAAATGTTGACATCCTGCCCTTCATTTTTGGTTACAAGGAAGATTACCCTTGGCATGCGTATATCGTTTCTCTAAGATATGGTGCTCTCGCGAATGATTTATTTTTCTTTGCAAAAAGCATGTTTGCCTTTTTAGGTGGAAAAAACCGGTGGACCATTCGATCCTGCCAACAACTTTTATTCGGAGCCCCATGAATTGATTGTCGTTCATGCATCCTCCACCAATGAGTCTGGAGCCACGCGAAGTGATTGCCTAGTGCAATTATCCATTCTCCACTTTTATTCGGAGCCCCATGAATTTATTGTCGTTCATGCATCCTCCACCAATGAGTCTGGAGCCACGCGAAGTGATTGCCTAGTGCAATTCTCCATTCTCCACTTTTATTCGGAGCCTCATGAATTGATTGTCGTTCATGCATCCTCCACCAATGAGTCTGGAGCCACGCGAAGTGATTGCCTAGTGCAATTCTCCATTCTCCATTTTTATTCGGAGTCCCATGAATTGATGGTCGTTCATGCATCCTCTACCAACGAGTTTGGAGTCCCGCGAATTGATTGCCTAGTGTTGTTCGCCAATTCTCCATTCTCCCCTTTTTGTTCGGAGACCCATGAGTTGATTGCCTAGCGCTATTCATGTGTCCTCCACCGTCAAGTGCGGAGCCTCCGGTGACTGGGAAATGTGGTTTTTGTTATTTTCCCGATTGGTTCCTTCGCCAAACATGTGTGTGTATGTATATCATGTTATTGTTGTTTTTGTTGTTGTTTGTATTTTGTTTTGTGTTGTGCAGAAAAAAAAAAGTAGTAGAGACGAGAGTCGTCATAGACTAGTCACGGAAAGGGCAAAGACGGACGAAATCAGTGTTTTTATCTTTACTTTCCTCTTATCTCCGATAAAAGGTAAGTAAAGAGGGGCAACTGTCATACCCTAATTTCGTCCGGGGACTATTGCTTGATGGCATGCAACCTTTGATTGACCGTTTCGAAGTACTTAGCACCCTTTGTTGCACAATATGTAAAGTCCCGAGACGCGCCGGAAATCAAAAGACAGCATGGTTACGCGATCCGTGAAATTCCGTAATATGGCGGAAACCCAAAAGGAAGTATTGTTATGCAATCCGTGAGTTTCCGTAACTTCTTCGAAAGCTAAAAAAGAGTAAATATATGATTCATAAGGTTCCGTAGCCTTACGAAAAGAAAATAAGTATCGTTACGAAATTCGTAAAGTTTCGTAACGTTACGGAAAAAGAATTACAAAAAAAAAAAGCAAAGGGGGTGCATTTAGTAAAAAGGGGGCGTAAATAGCAATCAGGCCCACTTGGGCCTTCCAGTTTCTTCCTCCAGAAGGCGGTTGCTTCTGGAGGAAGCAACCTGGCTCGCCTGGGTGAGCTGGGTGGCAAGCTCCTCCCCTATTTTGCTATAAATAGGGGGAGGAATGAAGAAGGAAGGGGTTCAGCCTTCTTATCACTTCGTATTCTCTTAAAATTGTTGAGGAAAATTGTTTCCGTGAAGAAAATGCAAGCCGAGGCGCTTCCGTAACGTTTTCGTGGGTAATTACGCGAAGATTTTCAACCGTTCTTCGGCATTCATCGTTCGTTCTTCGTTTTCTTCAGTCTTCAACTGGTAAGTACCCCAAACCGAGCTTTTCAATTCGTTCTATGTACCCATGGTGGTCCTTATTTGTTTCATGTACTTTTATTCTCGTTTTCATTTACTTTCCGTACCCCTTTTTGGCGTGCTTCAGTCATTTACTTAAGTCATTTCTCGCCTAATAAAAAAATAAAATAAATTTCCACCGATCATTTGATTTGTAATATCCATTAATTTTTGTTAAAATGAATTCCGACCGTTCGGTCGTGCCGTAACCACGTTGGAAATCAAAAAAGAGGTAAAATAATAATATAATAATCATAAGATACCTTTTAGTAAAATGAAGCGAAAAAATCAATCGGACGTTTTCTCTTTGGGAATACTCATTCTTAATTGAATTGACTAATAACTAAAGTGAAACTAAGGCTAAAATCAACCCGCCTAGTCAAGCTCGTCCACAAAAAAGTCACTAAAAAGGATTTGAAAGTTTATTATCTCAGTTTTCCTTACCAAGTAAATGGATCATTTTTAAAGTCCAACGCCTTAAAAATGATCACCTTTCAAGTAAAAAGAATCGCTTGATTCACTCTTAAGAAAGAACTACGTAGGTCTGATTTCCTCTTCGATGGAGGGTACGTAGGAGCAAAAGCCCCGCTTTAGTCGACCTCAAAAATAAAAAAGAAATAAAAGGTAAGATAACACAATTTCACAATTCTGAAAAATAGGCTGTTGTCCTTTGAGACAAACGTGAGAGGTGCTAATACCTTCCTCAAACGTAAATACAACTCTCGAACTTAGAATTTTTGTTTTGACCGGTTTCCTTCGGTTTTTCCGACGTTTTCCACAATTAAATGTTGGTGGCAACTCTGCGCATCTTTCCTCCTTTGGAAAGCGCACCCGTGAGCCTCGCCTCGCTCGCCTGCAAAAGGGCATGTTGTGACATACCAAAAGTTATAAACAAAGTATATCAATATATATATATATATATATATCATGCACCAAGAATAGTTATAAACATTTATAAACAAAATATACCATAAATATGTTCAACATGTTCCAATATTTCTCACAAAATAACTTAGAAACAAAGATTTACAAATTGATAATAGTAAAGTAGTAATGTACTTTAATTACAAACAAAGCCAAAATAAAACAAAATTAGAGTTGCATCTGGGAATTCAAATAATTTGAGTTTCAGTAAGCAAATTTTGTGATTGTGCAAAATTCCTACCATTCATTTCCAATTTTTACAGTCTTCCTATGATGATTATAAACTATCCTACACTCTGTAGTCCCTTCCAAGTTCAAATGGGTGAATCTTGCAACTTTTATAAATGGATACATGATACTCGGCGCATCCTGAAATTAACATGAAGTCCATATTAGATATGTATATGATTTTAAAATTTGACATACAAAGGAGTGCTTAATTACTCACCAAACTACTACAAGTCACTTTGTAATCAGTCAGCATGACTTTAAACGTTATTGAGTTAGGAACTTGGTGGTACAAGGAGTGTCATTTAGGGTAAGCTTCTGGTTCAAAGGTGCTTTTGAAGATGGTGAGGATGAAAACACTTTGTCCATATTGGATTAAGGTCACCTGATGATTTCTAGTGAGCCCATAATCCAACAAGTAGAGTTGGGCTCATAAGATCTTGGTTATATGTGACAGAGTGCATGTTTCCACTAGAGTGTAGTAGATGCCAAGTAGGCTCTAATTCATCCTTCCATCTTATAGCAAAACAAGAAAAGTAATATAAGCAAATATGTTATATCAAGTCATGTTTATTTTAGAATAGTCTTGAAATTTATAACCTGATCAATAACATGAACAGTATTAAACATTTCCTCTGCTTTTTTGTTAGTCTTCATCATTGTGTTAGCCATTTCCTTCTAGTTTTATTGATGTTTATCCATCATTTCTAAACTCCATTTACAATATAAACATGACATTAAGTAGATTTTGTCAAACCATCTAAATCCACTAACTGATCAATGCACAAGCTGACTATGCACTATGCTTATCTAGGAGCTTATTCCATGCAACTAATATAATGAGGAGGAACTATAACCATGGAAAACAGAACCTAAGTTAACCTGCAACCAAAATAGAACCTAACCTGTCAAAAAAGACCTACATTGTACAAAACAACCAGAACCATGAACAACCAACACAATGTTGAAAACATTATCGAATCCAACCAAAACACTGTCGTAAACAACCAAAATAACCAGAACCATGAACAACCAACACAATGTCAAAAACACTATTGAATCCAACCAAAACACTGTTGAAAACAACCAAAATAACCAGAACCATGATTTTACTGTCGAAAAAAGCTTCAAGAGAAAAACATATCGTGAGAGCAAGAGTGACAATGATATATACACCGTTAGCAAGAGTGAGTTCAACAGTGACGACACTGTGAGTGACACGACAGTGGTTTCACCGTGAGCGAAGAGTGGTTTCAGCGCCTCGAGAGTGAGAGTGAGACGGACAAAAGAGGGTTTGTGAGGGAGACGAGCTAGTCGTGAGGGAGACGAAGCATGAGGGAAAGGCGAGTGAACTACCAGAAGCGTGAAAAAAATTATAAATAGGATAATACAACGTCGATTTTTTCCAAAAACCGATATCAACAAACTAACGTTAACATCGATTTTTTGGAGAATCGATGTTGACAAAATCACGTTATTTACGATTATGCCACCACATTTTGGTTTACATTGTTTTTAACGATGTGAAACGTAAATTTTGTAATAGTCATCAGAATTTGGCATTGCCTTGTGACTTGTGAGAGAGTGTAATGTGTAACCTTGTGGTTGAGATTATATTTAGGGTAAATATCCATTTTGATCCTTAAAAGTGTGAGGTGGTTATAAATTGATTTACAAAAGATGAAATTCAAATTTACTTTCTTAATATGTAAAAAGTGCGATAGATTAATCTTGTCATTAAATTTGTAAGGCTATTTTGTCATTAAATACGTTTAAGGATCAATTTGACAATAAATTCTATTTTTCTAAAAAGGTGTAATCTAGAGAAACTTCTAGGGAGTGTATTTTTTTGGGCATAACTAGAATGAAAAATAAAAAATAAAAGGAGAGTGTATAAGTGGGAAGCGGAGAGTGGGTATATTAATTGCCAAATCCAATTAGAATAATTTGAGCTTTTAAAGTCCACTTCACAAATAATCCATACAAAAATAAAAATAAAATAGATAAAATACATTAAAGAATACAATAAAAAATGCAATTATAATGCAATGAAACAAAATTACCTAATGTAGAGAACTTAAGCGTTGCAGTTATCATTAATTCTCTTTATCGTTTATAGTAACTTTATTCTAATTTTATAAGGTATATATAACAATAACAAATAACAAATAATATGAATGAATTGCTTTTAAAAAACGTTAATACGAATGAATTTGAAAACGGTTATATGTGTAAGAATTAAATTTGTTAATTTAAAACATTTTTAATTAATACGGAGACCGATTAAAGGCACAGTGAACTTTAGAAGTATTGTTTTCGGACCACGATATATATTTCGACATGCCAATAACTAGCAACAGAGAAACATCAAATCAAGAATAATAATAAAAAAAAAAGTGCCACGTTGATTCATAATTAAGAGAAAATAGTCATAAAAAATTGTTCTATAGGTCACACATCCTTAGATATAAATTATGATGAATTCTCTGCCCAACGAGGATTATGTCAACAGTACAGGGACTACTGAAGTTAGTCTACTCTTCACATAACGTGGGTATCATGGTGATGAAAGAAATAACGTTTTACTCATATCCTGGGCTCCTAGTTTTTATTTTTATTTGAGTAAAATATGTTTTTAATTTATGTAAGAATGACTCAATATGATTTTTTCACTAATTTTTTTTCGTTATTTTGATTTTCATAATTTTGTTATACAAAAATCTCATCAATAACATACATCTATTTATGTTACATTATAGTATGTTATATCAGAATTACTAATGTAATATGATTTTATATACCACATCACTATTAAGCGGTGACCAAAAATGGTTTTTAAAATTTTAAAATTTAAAAGGATTAAAAGAAAATAATTCTTTTTGAAAGATCATAACTAAATAAAATTCTAAGAGTTTTTTTTTATTCAGTAAGAAATCAGTCATGTCCTTATTACTTACCGAATTAAAAACTAATCTTATTATTTTTAAAAAAAATTACACATAATAATAAACATAAATTATTATATTAAATAAATTATTCTTACATGTAAATACAACTCAATAGAATTTTATATCATTACATAATTCTTTGAATTATGTAAAAGAATTATATAATGATATAAAGTTGGTAACTAGTTCAAAGAGACTGAAGTAGGTCAATGACTTCAAGCGACAAGTAACTAATACACAGATTGAATAATTTAATTTCTTTATCCACAAAGTAGTTGGTATATACACGCCAACATGTCGGTTTTCACGCATAATAAATGAACATGAACTAAATCTCCAACATATAAACTAAAAACACACTTGTATTGATGAGAGTTAATAACCAAAGATACTCAATAAAAATTAACCATTTTTTTTTGTTTCCCACAATGCTTAAGATTTAAAGCATTAGAAACAACCAAGGAGTTTCTTTGGAGCTGTTCCAGTTGCTCTATACTTTGCAGCTTGCTCCTCTGCCTTAAGAAGATCTTCCCCTTTCTTTGCCTCAATTATTGCTCTTCTTTCTTCAGCTTCCTTGTGGATTGTAGCAATTTTGTTTTTTATTTTCTCTGCAGCTTCTGCCTTTTTCTTCTCCAGTTCTTCCTACTCAGATGCAAAAATAAAAAAATAAAAAAAGTGAACTTTAATTTCTTCTTCTCTTTGGGCAGATTCAATAGAGAAATAATCACATGAAACCAAGATTTAAAATTACAAAAAAGAAGAGAAGAAAATGAACACATAAAATATGTTAGAACTACTAATGAAATCAATTCTTACTTCAATCTTTTTCAGGTCCGCCTCCACTGCAGCTTTCTTACTGTTTTCCCATGCAGAAACTGATGAAAGCTTTTTGTGAGCCCTGCTTAACAATTTCATTTAAATTATTATCCTAGACATTGTTGACCTCAAATATTCATAACATGTGACCTCAACTTGATGTTAGGTTGATTAATCACCATGATTAAGGTGACTCAATTGAAGATTCTAACTTTTGAACCAAAGGGTGTAGATTCTCACTTGTTTTCAGCTTTTGATTTTTCACTTTCTTCCCATGCTTTGATTAATGACAACCTCTTCTCAGTTGCAACTCTTGCAAGCACCGCATCTGAAGACAAACGAGGCAAAAATTTTAATGTCAGGATACAAAAGGGTACATAAAAAGGGAATATAGATGTCATAATGTAGACAAATGATATACCTCGGTTGATAGAGCCCTCAGTTGGTTTCACTTCAGCAACTTCTTGAGTCTCTGGCAATAACCAAATTAACAACAATAAACAAAACAAAAACAAATGTACAGACCAAGGTTATGTTCATACATTTAGTGATGAAACATAAGGTTATTTTTTGTTGCAAACTATTGCTGGTCTGTTACTATAACTTAGTCCCAAGGTTTAACATCGAAAGGAAATCAATCCCTCAATTGTGAATGAACAAAACTCATTCTTTGTGTCTTTTATGAAGTTAAGAGAAAAGTATGGTATTTATTTTGAGGATAAAATTGATTCTATTTGAGTAATTATGCAACAAAATATAAATATTTTGCTGTAATTCTGCTTCAATCAATCAATGAACTGGACAGCTCATATTTCCAATTAGTTTTTGTTGGTAAATCCGTATACTCTCCTCTAAAAGTTTGCGTGGATGAAATTTTTAAGGAGGTAACTCTGTTTTAAGTCACACACAAATAAGCACTATGAAGATTTGAACCAACACACAATACATCACTATAAAAAAACTAAAGAATAGTAATGCTTAGAAAAATTCCAATCATTAAGCCTACTGAAGTTGTAAATGGATACAAAATATGGGTAGATTTGAATTTGCGGGTACTTTGGCCTAAAATGTGAAAGGTTTTGTATTTTGCATGAAAGCTGGACTCCTAACAAGCTTGCAATTGGATGATAGTAGTTTAATAAGTTTATGCCAAATTACGTTGTACTAGGCTTGGATTTTAAAGAAGGACCACTCTGTTTGCTAATAGAAGTACAAAGGTGCAGAGTAATTTGAGAATAATGTTTTGGATTGAACTACAGCAGGAAAGTTCCAGCAAAAGTGAATATGAAAAAATACAAGAAAACACAATCAAGGACAAGAAATAACTGATAGTCATATAATCGAATAACATGAAAAAAACGGGTTAGGAAATAATAAAAAAAAAATTCAGAAATTAAAATCATTGCTCACTTATTGTTTATAATTATTTAAGAGAAAAACAACAAAATATTTATATTGCTGCCAGAAGATTCTTCTGAGAAGAACAAGGAATATGGCACGAAACTTTCAGGAAAATCAAGTCCAAAACCAGTGAACAACCATGCAATAATTAAAAAGAAATTTCAAAGAAGCAGAAGGAATTGTCAATAAAAAAATCTCTTTCTTTTTCTCTCAAACAG